>NC_135023.1:11263604-11563604 GCF_051020955.1 Megalopta genalis | reverse complement strand
CGTTCTCATGCCAAGAATGCACGGATTACTTTAAAGTGCTGTAACTTCGCGAAAAAAAATCGCAGCCACGTTTCCGTTTTTTTAAATTAAAGGGGAAGGATCGAACTTCGTTCGACTGCGAACGGTATTGTTGAAAAAAATTTGTCGAAGTTCGCGCGTTTCGAACTTGGCAATTTTCAATGTGACAAACATGGCGTCACGTTTAAAGGGTCACAGTGGCGAGGGTGCGTCAAACATGAAATCGAGGAACAGTGTAATAAAGTAGAGGAATCGAGCTTCAATTTGAAAGGAAAGTCATCGTTCTGCGATGATTTCTCGCGGAGTTATCGTCAGTCGAAGTTGGCCAATTCTTCTTCAAAATGTTCGAGCATTTCTTTCAAGTCGAAATAGAATTCTATTTTTCAATTACTAATATTTAGAAATTAAAACGTTTAGACATTTAGACATTAGTTCAAATAAATCTGCAAATTGACGAATACATTTTATTTTTCGTCGGAGAAACAGTTAACTGATTAAAGCAAGGATTGGTGTACGATAAAGTATAAGTTTTCTTGCTCGCGCAGAAATTTATTAGCGGCGAAGTTAAACAACGTAACTCCGAAAGAAATCGTAGCGGAAGCTGTTAAAACGGTATAACTTTTTAAATATTGGTTCAAACGACTTGAACTTTTTATCTCGAGGAAGTTGATCCGTTTCGAAGGGTGTGCCGAAAGGGAGGACTGCACATAGTTGCAGGGAAGTATCTGCTCGTAGTTTCTTTAACTCGTACTCGCTTGACAATTTCTCGGGTTGCGAAAGAAGTGGACCTAGTTTCTCGCGGGGAAAGATGCTGAAGAAAATCTTGCGTAAGCATCCAATGGTATTAAGGACATCGGGATCGCTTTTATCGTCGAAGTTCCCTTTTCTATCCGTCCTTCCATTGGAATGGCTCGAATATGTCCTTGGAGATCGCGTCGTCCCGCGATAGAACGTCTCCAGGAGCTCTTAAAAATTTGTCAAAGCGCTATTTACCTTTCCACGACGATTGTAACTCTTGCTCCACCCGCTCTCCCCCTCCGGGGGGAAACGTATTTCTTGATTAGATACGATTCTCGTTCAGGATAAATCGGAATTTCCCGGTTTTCCTATTGAAATTCGGATCATTCTTCGAACGAACTCCTTCCGGTTCGCCGTTTCGATCATTTGTCGGTGGCAGAAAAGCCGCGCTTTTCGCCCGGTATCGCGCGCAGGGCGACAATTTCGCGTCATCAATCATCCGGCGATAATTAAGCGAAGCCAGCCGGCGCGGCTTAAGGACGACTGTACTTTCTGCGGCCGTTACCAGAAATTTATTCCGCAAAACGATTTGAATGAAAACGATCGATGTTAACAGCACCACACGCTCCTCGTGGCGCAAGCTGAACGCTACAAATTACTCTGTTGTGCGCACGCGAGCCTGGCGTACAGGATCTGGATGACGAATCTCGCCCCGGCCGGGGCCTCGGCGATGCTCTTTCTTTTTTTTTTCTCCCCCCGACGGGAGCCTCGGCAAAAATATGGAGGTCGACGTGAAAAGGTGTTTTAACCGAGGGGAAAACGCGGGCACCACCGCCTCGCCGCTTTCTCTTTTACGCTCACGGCCGCGCGCCGAGGAACGTCGAAAAACCGAAGGTCCTGGCTGAAGCTGTTTCCCAGAAGAGGGTCGGCGGATTCCTTTTTTCTTAGACCCTGTTCGAGGGAAACTCCGCGCCACCAATCGATACGATCAAGTAATTCGCGAAGAACCGCCGGGAAAATCGGTTTCGGAAAACTTTGCAGCATCTCCCGAGCATTCATAAATCTCCGGAACAGTTGCTCTTTAATAGAGTTCGTTGGGCGCCGCTGAATCTTCCAGGCAATTCGTCGGCGAATCTTCCAGGCACGGTGGTGGTGGTTCCTCTCTACTTGTTCCCCGGGGAATACGTTCGCGTCTCGTAATTATAAAATGCACAGAAATTTTCAGTTTTTGTACGTTGGAGCTAATGTAATAATTAAACTGCAGAGAGTTTTATGCAAAACGAGAACTGTTTACATCAATTGCAGAATGAAATTGAAACTAAATGGAAAGTTAACTCTTCTTTTTTTAATAATTTTATTAGATTGAAAATAATCCAATGATATTTTAAAGTTCTTTTAATCTCTTTAGTATTTTATAAATTAGAACTACTCGGTCTTTTGCCATAAATGCATAAAATCCGCAGTCTAATTATAATAAATGAAGTATGCCGTGTTCGAAATCGTAGTGAGAAACAATGCGTCTTTTTTAGAAAGATAGAAACACGAAAACAGTAAAGCAGTGATTCGTTAGCGTTTCATAACTATAGAACCAAGCCTGCGAAGGTCGTTTTTCGTGGGTGCATCGTCAGTTTTGCTTTAACGAAGTCTAATTGGATGTATGCAAAATCGAATATTTGAACTCATTGAAAATAAAGGCGAATTTCCTGTTCAAGTTTTGTGTAATAAAGTGTTCTACTCTGTCGGTTCTATATTTAGAATAAATACCCTTTTTAGAACAATATTGGTTTTCAATGCTATCTCAAATATGGCGTGCTTCATTCATTATTCAATTTCGGATTTTATGCAATTATAACAAAAATAAATAGATCGAATACGAAGCAGTAAAAATATTTAAAGAATTTAAAAACATTATTGCAACTAATTCAAATTATTAGGAAAAGAAATAAAGTGTTTCTGAAGCTCCTATATCTTGCAATCAATGTAAAGTATTTTTATTTTGCATAAAAATCCGCACTCTATTCATTATTATATTAGCAACAATGTATAAAAACTGACAAATTTTGGGCGCTTCTATAATTATTAGACGCAGCGTATTCTGGGAATAGCCAAAGTAAAAATGAACGAAGCTTGCCAGAATATAATTGCAATTGCTAGGAACCGCTAAATCCTCCAATTAATCAAAGTAGGTCGATTTTGAAGTACAGTAGCGTCTCTCTACTGGTTTTCCGAAGTATATTAGAAGAATAAAAAATTTCAAGCTCGCTAGACGCTCGCTAAAGACCACTAAATCGTCCAATTAATGAAAGAAAATCGGTTCTGAACCACGGTTGTGCCTCTCTACTGGCCTTCCGAGGAATATTGTAGGAATAGAAAATACAAGAAGATTGTAACTGTTAAAATGAATCTGCTCGTGTGAATCGTATCGGATGAGAGGCGATGATAACCGATGACTACGGTTATAACCTCTGTATCAGATCACGGAAGTCAATGTCGAGTCTGTTCCGACACAAAGGATTAGAGTTCCGAGAAGTTCAGCGTGAACCCCATAAGACAGGATTTGCGCTGGTAGTTCGGCAATCGGTCTCCGTCCACTCGTTAACCGAACAAATCATCCGCTTGGCAAACACGATTCCATGAACTCCCACGCGGAAGTATCATCGAGCATCAGCGAGAGCACAATAACGTCGCGCGATCATCTTCGCGGCACGGCAAAGCGGTTCACTCCACACCCGGTAGACTGTCAGCAACGCGCACGCGTGTTCAAGCTGGTCTCTCTCTCTCTCTCTCTCTCTCTCTCTCTCTCTCTCTTCAGCACGATTTTTCCTCTAACCCTGGTTTCCCTATTTCTTTTTTCTCTCCCCGTCTCAAAATTCAGCGGCCGTGCCCCTCTGCAACCCTCTCCGGGTCCTCTAACTGGTTGCTGGCTCGGTTCTTCTCGTCGTCCACTCTCTCTCTCTCTCTCTCTCTCTCTCTCTCTCTCTCTCTCTCTCTCTCTCTCTCTCTCTCTCGCGTCCTCCGTCCCCCTCCGCCAGCTAGTTCTCTCCTCGTTGGCGATCAGAGGAACCGCCGAGCGCGTTTCTCTCTCAGTCTCTCGCGCAAAGCGGTTCGGTGGCGACGTGCGCCGCGTTGCACTCGATAGATTGCGGCTGGTCCAGGTCTCTCTCGGTTCTCCTCTCACCGTTGCTCGCGGCGTTTCCCGCCTTCGACGTCGTCTTCGCCCTCGTGTGCTTCTCACCTCGCGGAGCTCGGCCTCCCCCGAAAGGGGATGCAAGAGACGGAAGCTCGGCCGAGATAGTCCGCGCGCCGACAGAGAAAGAGAGTGTACTTGCTATTTTCGAGACGCCGTGGAGCCCGGCCAACGCGCGCGTCCGGTTCACCGGACGGAAAAAATCGACGGGGATCCGCGGGTGGAAGATCATCGGTGATCCACGGACAGCCGCGCCGCGCGATCCGCCGCTCCTGGATCCAGAGAATCGCGAGAAACGCGTGCTCCCCGGGACGACGGATTCCTCCTCGGCCATTGGTCAACGGGGAAAAACAAACTGCCTCTTCCGCGTCGAGGAGCAGAGTTGAACGATCGCTGGCGATCGTGATCGGAGAGCCCTGTTACGCGAGCCGTCGAGCCGATCACACGATCCCCGGGTGTTGACCTGCATTAACCCGATCGGCTTCGGGAAATTGGCCCGGCTCTGGACCGTCTAGCTGATTGCTATTGACGGGGGATCGACGAGGATCGGTGTGCGAACTGTCGCTAGATCGTTGCCCGAGATCCTTCGGTGTGATTCTTCGTCGGGGTGTGGATAGTGCGGTTGAGGTTGTTCAGCAGAGACGAGCAGTTCTGTGAGGTGTTTGACGATGTTTGAGGGACTGGAGAGGCGCGCGGGATCTATCGTTCGCTGTGCAGAAGAGTAACAGAGTTTTCTAAAGGGAGATGAGGATTGTGACGGGGATCTGATTCTGCAGCGAGTTGTTCCGCGGCGATGGTTGCCGTTGTTTGTCCGTTGATCGTCATGGAGAGCTGTTTGTGGAGGTTTGTCGTGGATTTTGTTGATCGAGGTGCTGTAAGGATATTCTTCCAAGTCGAACGAATTGCGAGGGAACTCGATGGATTTCGCGTTGATCGTAGACAAACTTGTTCAAACGGTAGAAAATATTAAAGAAAGCTTTTAATTGTAGAAAGTCTGGAGAGGACTCCTAAAGATGCTACGAAGCTCGGGGTTATCGCTTATCGACAAAAACACGTTCGCGACTTTAAAGACGCGAGGCTTGGTCAAACTTATCCAAACCGCGCCGCGTTTGTCAGTTTTCGAGCATGTCGATTGATTATAGAATAATTTCACAAAAGGTCAAACAGCTATGTCTACGAAAGTGGGCATTGGGATCAAGAAAATTGTAAATAAAGCTGAACAATAATTATAAGCGAGACATCGTGATTAAAGTCTCCGCAGGAAAAGTGGCAACGGTGATCGATAATTGCGAAGGGGTGGTTAATAAATTTAGCCTGTATGAAATACCACGGACTCGTTGATGTATTTTAACATCGAGCGTAAAGAAAGTCTTTGTCCCGTGCTTTATATTCATTGCCGGGGAGTTCGATGAATGCTGTCGTCAATGACTAACAATGTTTCCGTTCGTACACACGTTCGCCTGGAAATTACACCGGTTTTAGTGCATTCCTTAATCCCGGGCGCAGCCGAGTTTACAACTAAACTCGTTACCGTTGACGGCAACTTCCGCCTGGACGTTTTCGAAACTGTCGAAGTTCCGGAAGTTCTCGGACTGCCGTTATAAAATATGTTGCATTTTTCTTTCGACTCGCGTAAGCCTCGCGTATCTCGTTCTCGAGGCAATTTGGCACGAGAAGCCGCGTTCGCGTTTCCTGGGAATAAATCAATTTTGAACGAACGATTTCGAAAATCGTTTTCAATCTGGACAAAAATCGTAGCTCAAAGCGCGCCGAGAAAGCCCTTGTACGCTCGGACAATGCTCCAACGAACGCGTGAAACGCATTATTAACACGTTAAGTGCCAAAAATTCCCCACAAAGTCGAAGTAATTTGATTAATGGAACGGAAACTAGAAAGTTAAAAGTTACCACAGTGGATGGTATTTGATCTCTTTTGCATTTTGAACATACTAGTGAGATTCAATTTTGTTCGAATCCATTGCAATAGAAATTAATTTTGAAAACTAATAAAAACAATTAGAGTCGCCCGAATGTGAGGAACACGGCACCGAACGTGTTAATCCATTACCATTTCTAACGCTTAACACCGCATCCTACGTTTCTGACCTGAAATGAAATCGTTGACGTGTTTGTATCTGCTTCCAGAGTGTACGATGTTGGAAGGTGGACGTGCAGTGGTCTGGCTCCTTGTATCAGCCCCACGAGCTGCACGCCACCCAAACGATTCACGTACTAACCCAATTGCACCTGTTTGAACCCACCAGTTGCAGAGTCCTGCACCGTAACCCCATGACGCATTTAACACATGGCCCGCCTGGAGAGTAAGTGCTGCATCACAATTTTTCGTTCTCGTCCCCCAGCCCCCCTGCTCTACCGTGTCCTTCCTCCGCATAGTGATTCACAGCGGCTATTAGCCGTCTGCGGCGAGCTATGCATACAATTCACGTCAGTTCATAGAAAGTCCCTTCCATGCCGAGCTGTGAATCACGAGCTTTGATACTTTCACGAACCGGTCGAACTACAATCCTCTCCCTTGCTATGTATCTGTTCCCAGCAAAGGATCGGTTGATCCAACAAATCCTCAAAGCTTGAAGAAACTTGCAGTGGTTTCCGATCCTTTGACGGCAGTGCCCTTGATCCACCTAGACACCGAGTTAGGCTTCATTTAGTTCTTCTCAGATCTCGCACTGTCTAGATACTAATTGGATACTAAGCGGATGAGCCCTCTAGGTGGACACACAGGCATTGTCATCCTTTAGAGCTACCTGGCAGTTCCTGAGAGTTAGCCAATTAATCATGCGAAAGGGGATCCATTAGAATTCCATTTGGTTGTTACAGTACCAAGCATAGTGGTGCATAAAGGCAGCAGGTCGCACAGCCGACCTGAGAGCCCCACGGTGGTCGTGGGAGGAGGAATGCCCTCACTGCCGTCTTCCAGGCAAGGCTTCGTCATAGGTGGCCCGAACGTGTCATATCAGAACAACTCGGAGTCGGATATGATAGACGGGAATGCCAATCCCAATGTCGGCTCTTCACCCACGCTTCATCGTACCGCGCCCTCTTGTCCACCCGATAAGGCCGACACAGAGAACAAAAACTTTCGTAATAGGGTAGGTCTACCTGGTCCAAAATTCGTTTAGATAAACCAGCAGTCGCTAATGTAGCTGTGCAAGCCTAAACCACTTTCCATGTACGAGTGCTAGATCCCTCTTTCTTGTAGTGTTAACATTGTTGAAGCGCTGATGAATCCTGAAGGGCATCCTCACGCTAGGATTATCATTTTAGTTGTTACTTTAAGCGTTATTCTAAATGTTTTGTGTTGAGCATTGCGGATAGACTAATCGGATGATCTGTTTTTGGTGGATTGTTAAGGTAAAGTTGTTGGTCAGGAGTCATGCCATGAGAGAGTCGACGTCTCCCCCGAGGGAGCCATACAACGGTTCGTCTTCTCCGCACAGTCCTCAGTCGGTAGACGGGGAGAGAAAGTACACGGGCAACCTGTCTCCTAACTCTACCAACACCAAGCTCAACAACAACGAGTCAATGTTCAACAGCAATCTCTGTCCGAACCAGTCCCCGAAGCAGATGCGCAACACGGCTACTTCACCTACCTGTCGAGCTCCGTCGCGAAATGGTAACTAACTCGCCACCAAACGTTGCCTCCCCCCAGCATCTCCGGTCGTCCCAGAAAATCGTGAGGCTCAAGTAACACGTGATTCACAATTACAAAGTCGATCCAGTCCTTCTCTAGTTCACCAAAACTTAATCCTGGTTCCCCTGATTCTCTCGACATCTTCAGCCACTGTAGAGAATTATGAGCCGATTTCACAATTTCAGGACAATCTAGTCCTTCCCAAGTTCATTCACCAAAGAATAACACATCTCCAACGAACGGCAATAAGTCGGAGTTCCAGCGTTCCAAGATGACCGGTTCGAACGTGATTCAGAAATGCAATAACTGCGTGAAGAACAATCAAAATGACCGGCCCGGCTTGCTGCAGACACCCGTGTCGCCTACGAAATCGGGCCAGGCGTTGCAGCACTCGCCGAAGAGCATCAACCTGGCCCAGAACGCTCAGAACAATCAGAAGTCGGAGCTACGTAGATCGAACACTCTGAACATATGCAACAATCAGTGCGGCACGCAATGCGGGAACACTCTCTCCGTGAGCAGACCAGGTTCCAGGCACAAGCTCAGGCACCAGAACTCGTCCCAGGGTAGCTTTGACAGTGCTTCGCCATGTCTGTCCAGAGGTGTGAGAACTAAAAAAGTTCGCTAACTATCCTCTCTCCGAAATTCAGCGTGGTTCTGATCAATTCTTTCGCCTTCTCTATTCACAGACAGCAGCACAGAGCTGTACACAGACAGCACCGGTATAGATTTGGAACACTTCATCGCGGAAACCATAAATCGTAACCAAAAGGACCGCACCGTACTGTTAAAAATCGAGAAGGATCTGATAGAGTTCGCAAAGGATACACAGAAAGTCTGCCACAAGTTCCCGAACATGTCCTCGTACAACAGGATGCTGGTGCACCGTGTGGCTGCTTATTTTGGTATGGAGCACAACGTGGATCAGTCCGGTTCGAGTGTGGTGGTGACCAGGACGAAGAACATGCGGATTCCCAACACCCGTTTTAAGGAGCACATCAGGGACGACCTGATCCTGTCAGAGGAACCGCGTAGAAGTATTCTGAAGAGAGACTCGAGTTCTTTCGAGGACAGTTTCAATTTCAAATCGCCTGATAGGTTGTCCGGAGATTATTGTCGGCAAAGTAAGAGCTTCGAGGAACGGGAAGAGGAGTATGAGCGCGCCAGGCGAAGGATATTCAAGGACAACAGCGGAGATAGTGGCGAGGTTCATTCCTGGCCTTATTGGTCCTCTTCGGAGAGCTCTGACTCTGCCAGATATCGTCTGCTGCATCCTTCGGATCACATGATGAGGTGAGCAAGTAAATTAAACATGTAAATCTAGTAAGATAGCTTGTTGGTTCCAGTTAATAAATATTTGTTGATTTACTAGGCAAACAAAGTTGATGAAAGGGGAATCCTTCGACGGAAGAGAGTCTTGTCGAAGCGGTGTCCTGAGGCCGTCCGTCTCCAAATCCTTCAGTTTCGGTGGTTATACCAGAGGCATGCTGTCCAGGGGCATGCTGTCCAGAGGGGACAGTGTCACATCTACTCATAGCGCTGGCGCTCGTCTTATGAAGCAAGGTTTGCTGCTTCCTCTTTACCATAGATTGCTGCAAACAGCGTATGAGTATCTTGTCTACAGGATAGACACTTGGTTGCAGATTCAGGTGCTAGCATGTGTTCACGACTAAGTCCCTCGAGCAGCGGCTACAAGTCTCAGAGTCAGCGCAGCGATGCAACGATATCCCCATCACCGTCGCCATCACCGGTTGCAAACATGACGTGCAGCCACACCCAAGTATCTAGTCAGGATCTTGCCTCGCCGGAAACGAGCAATCAGACGGTGATGTGGGCGGTTACCAGTATATCCAGCGTGCCGCCCGGTAGCATAATCATCAACCCGCAGACGAACCAGCCGTACACGAACCCGGACGGTTCGATATACCGTTTCGATCCGGAGAACCCGCCAAAGTTTTATACCTCTGCTGTGTCGCCGCACGAGAATGACAGGAACGCCGTGTCCCCGAAGAATACGGAGCCGTCCGAGCCATCCAAGATGATCAATAACGGTAGGAGCGAGGGTAGAAAGAGGTCGCAGATGAACAAAAATAATAACAATGGTGGTAATGCAACGACGATTACCCATGTGACGAATACTGCGACTTCGCCTAGTTTACCCTTCACGCCGCCTCCGCAGCTGAATCCACCGCTTCAGCATCAACCGCAGCCGCAGCCACAGCATCAACAGCCGCAGCACCATCAGCAGCCGCAGCACCACCAGCCACAACAACAAACTCTAGTCAAGTCGTCGTCGACGGTGCAATCTTGTAACCACAACCAAACGGCTCAACCGTACACCACATACATACCTACCTCAGAATCGTACAACCCAGGTGTTTATCAACCCCCAGTAGGGCAGCAGACTGTGATGATGGCTCCTCATCCGAACCAGGGTCAGCCGAATGTACAGAATAATGGCCAAGGGGATGTATTTAATCAGAACTCGGTTTACGCGAATTATGCAGTACCTGTGCAACAAGGACCAGTGTCGCAAACAACGGTAATGATCATTTAGATCGGTGGTTCTCAACCTGGGGGAGATTGTATATTTTATTAGCGGGTACATCAGGGTGAAAGAGTTTGAGAATCACAGATCTCGATGGCACGATTCAGTGGTTCATTCAGGTGTTAGAACGATCGTGTTGTCCACTTTAGGAAATAACGGAACTGTCTGGATATTTTATGGGTATGAGTATCTACGATCAGCGTGTGTCCGGTGATAATCATTCGACGCCACCGCATTCTTATCCGCAACCACAACCGTCTACACATCAGGCGGTGCAAAGTGTGCAGTCTATGCCGCAGAACTATTGGCAACCGCCGCCAAACTCAGTCCCGGTATACTTGCTGAAACCAGTGGCAGTTTTAACACTTTACCTACCAGTGAATATTTAATAATTATCAAACAATTGTGAGAGTTAAATAGAAATTTATGGCTATAATATTTCCAGTAACTTCATCTTACAATTTTTTTTTTGAGATTACTATTTAGAAAAATATTTTCCGGTAGGTAAAGCGTTGAAAGGTTCATTGTTCGGAGCGCTGTCATTGTCTGTTTTTTATTACAGGCGCAACAAACAATGTATTTTGTACCCCCGCCTGGTACAGCACTTTCGGTCAGTCAGGGTCCAGGTGATAGGCAGCAGTTGCACCAGCAACAGAGATACACGACGAATTATTCTTTTAACGCGCAAACTATGACGCCTCCGAGCCAATCAAATTGTAAGCCGGGGCTTCTCTTCTTGGAAGCGTCTTTCTCTCTCTCTCTCTCTCTCTCTCTCTCTCTCTCTCTCTCTCTCTCTTTCTGTGTGTATTGATTATTTAATTATACATTTTCTATTTCAGCCAATTATGTGGGCAGCTATCCAGTTCCTTATAATTCGGTACCTGCTGTGACACCGACACCAGGAGAATATAGCTACCAACCACCGGTTCACATGGTTCCCACGTATTACCCGTCAGGGCAAGCGGCGATACAACCACAACCTGTCATGTACAGAGTACCCACGCCACCAAATACCCCGACTTCTAATCAGGTACTTGATTAATTGCCTTCATACTGTTACGAGTCTTTGACTACGTCATTCTAATATTTGAATAGATGGTTGTACTAATGGAAGAAATTGTGCAGATGCCAGGGATGCCGTTGATGTACGTCAATTCAGGTAATTATCCACCGCCAACGATGGTGTCCAATGGAACGTTCGGTCATCAAGTCGGGCACAGTGGCGCATCTCCCGCGCCTCCTGGAACTTACATGACTCCTGCGCTGGTTCCCAATCTCGTTATTAGGCAAAACGGTCCTGTAAGGATATTGCTCTTTATATTTGGAACGTTTAAGGATGTTCAACCTACAGGAAATTCTAAAATATCATTATTTTTGCAGGTTGTTGCCGGTGTTCGAGCTTCAACGCCAGGCAACTCTCAGAGGACTAGCAGGTCGCCGACTCCAGCACACGAGCTGTTCGGAAGTGGGAGTGGGGACAGAAGCGCACAACCCCAACCACGTTACCCACTGCCAATGTATCAGGGTGTCCATCTTGTTCAAGGTAGACAACATCCTCTTTAAACGAAGTCTTGGAGTCTTAACGAGATACATTTCCTATATCACTTCCAGGGGATATGAGATTGATGCATCCCGGAGTACCAGCTAATCCGCGGCTGCAGTATGCACCAGTACCATCACCACCTGTTGTTCAAGGTTGTCCACGACCGTACCGACCGCCTTCGTACTCGTCAAACACCTCAGGCGCTGGCACTCCCACCTCGTTCGATGGCAGAAATCCGAAAATTCGTAAACAGAGGTGAGATTTCATTGAGAACATGATTGCTGATGAGTATTGATGGGAATTTATTGATTAGGTCCAAAGTAACACCGTTGCCACCGACAGGCCCGCGGCCCAATCTTTATCAAACTCCTTCCATGCCATCGCTCTCGCCCAACGTGCCGAAAGATCTCAGAGAAGGTAAGAATCGACCATTCACGCGAGGATTTAGATTCAATAAAAATTAGATGTTCAGCTCGATTCGGTACGTTCTGCTTGGAAAGTCTCTCTCTCTCTCTCTTTCTATCTATCCCCCTCTTTCTCTCTCTTTCTCTCTGTTTACTTTATCCTATCTTCTGTTGTTCCGCTTACGAAAGATCGAAAAAAAGAAACGAAATGTGACACAACTTTTGACACGTATCTCTTGTGTATCCCCTTAAAAGCGAAACCTGTGGAAGACAATATGATCTAAGGTACAGAATCTTCATCAGTAATCAAATACTACAACGAACACGGTATATAACCACATCGTTTACCATAGGCGCTTCTTTCACACCGCGTTCAGTTCGCTTCTGGTCGATATTTGTTCGTGTGGAAGTATGTCTGGAAAAATGCTTCCTATTTTGTTAACGTTGTTGCAAATTGAATTGAACAAATGAACTATATACAAAATAGTAAAATCAAAATTAGGAAGCTACAATTTTTCTAAGCATTTTCGATACCACAGTGCACTGTACGCTTACACGCTCATGCGCAGAGGCGGTGTTCACGGTATTTCCTCTCTAAATAATTTCTTTTCTATTGAACATTGTTAATTAGAAGTTTGGAAAAATTAATCGATCATTTTCTAACTTGATAAAATGTACAGCGAGGAAATACTGTATACTATGCAGAAGTGTTGCCTTCAGACTAGTTGAAGTGAATGTGATTACCGCACAACTGATTCATTTCTCATTATCTTTTCTGTTTGAGTGGGGCTGTGTAGCGTTGAGCTTTGTATCGCACGATTGTCGTGGTAAATACCACGGTTGACCAAAAACAATTCGGTAATTCACCGTGTTCGCACAGCCTGCGAACTCCGTCGTTATTTAGATCGGCCGTTCACGGTGTATCTCGATATACAGGGTGCTCAGCAATTTATAAAAAATATTTCCAAGCATCATTCTGTGAACAAAAGTAAAATGAAAATCAAAAAGAATGACATTCGTTTCAGCTGCGTTTTTAGATTAGTAAAAAGCCCCTTGGACAGGCAACTACATACACAGCTATGCAAGTTCTTGAATCTCGAAGCTTGACAATTATTAATGCATTCTAGTTGCCTGCACAAGGAGTTCAATCCAAATTTTAAATTAGAAAACAAAATCGAACTGCAACGCGACCTTAATTCAAATGTTTTATATCGTGGAGCGATACTTCGAAGTATTTACTACCGATAATAGGACACCCTATACATCTGTGTACTTCTTATCGCAGTCCTGATTTGCACAAAGACGACAAAACTCACCGGCATTGTTTGTGACGAAGACACCGCTGGGCTTTGAAACCGACCAACGCTGCTCTCAGAAGTAATGTTCTCGTCTTGCAGGGACCGTGAAGGTGACAATCACCCGTCGAAATCAACTGGTACAATATTAGATAGCTGGTCCCAGCCGTGAGAAGGGAGAAGAACGAAGAGAAGAGAGCAAGAGGAAACCGCGAAAAAGATGGAGGAACACCGTCGCAGGCTAATAGAAAAATCGAACAATTGGAACCGGACGTCGAACCAGTGGTTCACCGACACGAAACACGATTCTTATTAATTAACCCGTACTTTTAATCATCAACGAGGATAGGGTAAGCGTGCGCACACCGCCGCCATGGAAAAATATACTCGAGCAAACGGATAACGCTCTAATATTGAACAATTTACAACAAGGACAGTAACAACACACACACACACACACTCACGTACATGCTTATACACGATACATACGTACACACACACACACTCACACACACACAGTCGCTGAAACTTTTTGATAAAACGATCGAATCCGAGAAAAGTCATATGTATCGATTAAGAAAATTCGAACTATCATCAAGATTAATGGGTGCAGGGAGGGGTGGGGGGAGTCATTAAAGGAATTCTACATATACGTGTGTGCTGAAGAACAGAAATGAGAGAATGTGAGTTATTACTACTTTTTTTTTGTTTTTTTTTTAAGCATAGGTATATCAGATACACAGTGGTACATCGTACAGAGAGTTACTGAACAGAATTTTACCTATTATAATTATTATATATATATTATATATATATTATATATACATACAATATATATATACAGTATATTATATCTGTAGATATTTTAATGGCGGTTTTACAGATAACTAATGAATGTGAGATTTAATTTTAAGGAAAGTGGAAGAAGAGGTACTGTTACAATGAACAGACACGCACGCACACGAGACACAGAGACACGTACACACGTATAGGAACACACGGCGATGACCTGAACCAACCGTACGGGGTTGCTGAGGGGAGTCAGTATATAATAATGATAAACACTAATGTACGAGTATTATAATGTACGCGTTTACTGAGTACGTTTACAATTTGCCGCGAATCCCACTGGATTGGCCAGACAAGTTCGTTCAGGAACGATCACTGCTCACCGATTCTCCTGCGTACTGCCACCAAAGAGTTGCTTTAATCCTAAACGGAAACGAAGATAATCGCTGCCGGCCGCGATCCAGAGTGAAATTGTTTGCTACCTCAATTTTGATATCGAAAACCTTTTTGAAAACCGGCTTTCGCCGAGGGTTCACAGGGCACCTCGGCAAATTCCGGTTATTTTCGCAAGATCGTTACCGATCTCCGTGACGAGATGCAGGTCGTTTCGAGCCCTACAATTTATTTCATTGGAGAGATTAACGATTCGTCGATAGACTGTGGAATTCTATACATCTACAGCGAATTCTACTAAGAATCATAAAATGATAAATAATACTGACCATAGTTTTATTTTATTTATAATTCACTGAAACTATTTTCATCAATGGCAGAATTTAATTTTTGTTAATTTACATTTCTCGGTTTGTAATATTTCATTTGATTGCCAATAAATCTTTTCAATTGATTGTAATTTAATGGAATCGATTACTACTATTTGCTTTTTTCTCTCATTTATCTGAAACCGTTTTGAGGGAATTGTTTTAAATTTATCTATGAAAATGAGTTTTGCCGTCTATTTGCCAACTCTAACGTTGAAATTTGTATAGTTTACAAGATACAGTTTTGCAATCTTATGACGAAACGAAATGACCTGTATCACAGCACAAGTTGAAGCGTTTCTCGGAAACGCAGCGTGATCCACGTCTAGTTTCTTTGACGTCGTTGCCGTCTCGATCCCGAGATCTTCGACGATCATTTCGGTACATGTTAAGCTCCGAGTGAACCTGTAAACGTATTCAGTACATGGTCTATATATATAGTTCGACACAGAGTAGTTAAGTAGCGCGAAACCATCACAGCTTAGCAGTCGCTGAAAGATGAGCCGCCTCTTTTACGGGTCTCTTCAACATCGTTTTTCACGTTTTGTTCTGCCTGTCTAGAAAAGAATCGATATCGATGTTCTGTCAGAGCGTTGCCTTTAAGAGGATTCAGCAAAATGAACTTCATTGTCCACCCAAACTGTTGACAAGTCTACAGTTAGCACCTGTGATAAGACTTTCTCTGAACGATGGAAACGTCTAATGAATTATTCGATAAATAATGAAATTGATGATGCTAGTTGCACGGCAGAAAACCAACTAGCTAGTCGCTTTACATCGATGACCGCAGTCTACAAATCTCCCAGTTAAATAAAGTGTTGTCCATAATGCTGAAACCACTTAGCCGGTACGATACCGCCCGATAGAACTGTAAAAGTATAATTCATATCGCGCACGGTGTAACTATGATTCGTCTTCCAAAGCTTCTCACGGCACGCTTTTGAGTCACACACAGAAACACAAGGTTGCATACAGGATGTCCGAGCTAACAAGAGCATAGAGAAATCGTTTTCAGAGCCCGATTCAACGTGTATAAGTTCGTCAGCGGTGATGGTAGCGCGTGATCGTCGTAAATAAACAAAAAGATAACGTCTCCGTCTGTGAAAAAATATATTAACAATTTAGGGATCAGCGGGAACCAAAGTTCGCGGTTTCTTTCGACGAAACGTTTCCGGTTTTTGGAATCTGTTATCGAGAATCGATGAATCTTCGGGATCTATCAGCGAGGAACCGATAGGTTTTTGGTCCCTGTTGGTCCTTGATCGGGAAAAACCAAGTGGAATCCATCCAAAAGCTTCGCTTACGGTGAATTGTACTTCAGGACGTAGGTGAAGGTGTGCCTGTCTTTTTATGAGATCTCCAGAGTCGTTCTCGCGTGATCTATGGATCAAAGGGGATCGGGAAGGGGATTGGAAGCGAGTCGGGCGGACATGTTAGTTCAGTCGTCGATTCTAAAGAGATGGGCGCACAACCGTAGTGTTTAACTGTACCTAAAGTCGTCGTAGAGATTAATGAAGATAATTGTACCTATAATGAAGAAAAAAAAACATACACACGCAGTCACACGTACATATACTCACACACAGACACACACAGACACGAAGAAAAAATCAGTTCACGAATCTCTCTAAGACATAATTAACGAAAAGCGGAAAAGAAGCAAAAAAATAACGAAGATGGACTATCGGCTACAGAGGGAGCCGCCCGCGAGCAGCATCCAATTCTATGGTCTTTCTGTATTATTTTGTGTAGTATTGTGTGCACAGGGTGACCTATGATAACTGTAAAAATTTGTGAGAGATGTTTGGTAAAACAGACATGGAATTGTGATCCGAAGTTTATTAAATTTTTCAGTCAAGATGTTAAAGTCAAAGTCAAAATCGTCTCACTTATATGTTATTTCGAAGAATTGTATTTGAGAAATCCTGTGCGCCATTAAGTCCAACTTGTGTCCGTGGTTTCAGTCAAAGTAAATGAAACTCGCGAACAGGTGAAAATGGGAGTTGCTGGCGGGCGAAAGCGCGTTAAAACGCGACCGGAAACAGCTGAACCAAAGTCATAATCGCCAATTGCACGGTCACGTTTATTTATTTATTCATTTCGCTCGCGTGTACGCTTTTATCGAATGCTCGACGCCCCTGTAATCCATCTGACTCTGGTATTCAATTGATCATACACGTTCAGTGATTCATTCATTTCCAGACTGCAGATCTTCGAGCACTTGCAGCATGCGTGTGTTTTAAAGTGCAAGGATCTGTGTGCACTTACTAAAATTCAACTTTTTGCACTCGAAGCTATTTTAAATGCAAAACCGAAACATTTCTTCTGACATATAGTATTTCCATTTTTATATAATTCATCTGTTTTTGGTAATGTAATGTAATGCTTAAAAATGATAATCTTAATCGTCTCAGTTTCATCCTTAGTTTGTACATAGTTATTTTTTTAATTTGGTAACATATTTATTCACCTCTTCATGTTATGCACACGAAAGTCAATGTATCTGCGCATGCGACATTACATATTTAATCATTTATTAAAGATATAAACAATTTCGTAACGCATGAATTCTTTTGCAAAATGGAATTGTAATTTTTGGTGGTCATTCGAGTAAAAAGAGTTCAATGTCTATTTTATCTGTAAGCAATTTTTCTATGTTGTATTCTCTAAAGAAGACACTTGGAATGCCCTCGCAATAGTATTGCAATTTATGCTTGTTATAACTATGAATGCATTTCAGGATAGCCTTCTTTACAGAAGATTCTTGTAAAACAAAGGTTGAACGTGGGGATTTGCATGGAGATCTGCAGTCTGTTCATTTCTATTTATTTCAATGCAATTGTACAATGACTTCTAGAAGAGAAAGAAAGAAAAAGAGAGATGTCAAGGTGGTCGGGCAGGTGTGTCGAGCACGATCGCCACAAGTGATTTCGTAAATTCGCCTGGGCTATTCTACAAAACAATGCTAGAATGAGAGACAGGGTGGGGAGGGGGGAACCAAAAGAGAAAGAACGAGAATGAGAGAGAGAGAGAGAGAGAAAGAGAAGACACCGAAATCGATGATGGCATCCGGTCGTCGGATGATCCGAAGAACTATTTAACTAACGATCGAGGAGAACTGGTGATAAAAAAAGTCATTGTAAGTTTCGCAAGACCTCACGTTCGTTTCCTACTATTTTTGTATGCAACATAAAACAAAAGGAGATTGATGGTTGCGAGAGTGAACAGAAATTTGAGTGTGAGAGAATGCGAGAGAGAGAGAGAGAGAGAGAGAGAGAGAGCAAGCAGCATGCGTTTCATTAGAAGAGAGGAGACGAAGAAAGTTTTTTGACGCTTCTCGTTGGGAAGTCCGCATCTTCCTAATCACCTTCCGTTGCTTGCACGTCGATGACTCGTTAGCGAAACCTTTCCTGTTTGTTACATGAGTTGCTTGGTCCTTTCTACAGACAGTTAGCTGAAGATCTATCGACGATAATACTCGATTAGCCGGGAATTTTGTTCGTCGATCGACTCTGCGAGAAGCCACGGGATTTCAAATTTTTCGCGCACTTCTGGTGGCGCCGATCTCGCGATGATCAAGGTCGAAGGTCAGTGACCCTTGGTCCTCATTGTCTCATGTTCATTTGTTTCTGTTCGAAAAACTGTGCGGGACACAGAAAACAGATTTACTCATATGTCACTGACCTCTTCGAACTGTCGATGAACAAAATTCCATTGTTTCATATGTAAATCACATAAAACCAAGCTTTCATTCGACAATTTTGCTTAAATCGTTTCTAGACTGCGAATCTTATGTATTTGTAGCAAAACTCATCGTATCATTTTCGCAATACAAGAATTAAAATTATCATAAGAAAACTGTGAACACAATCCATACAAATCTATAAAGATACGCAGTCTAATCATTATTTACAAGAGAAAGTTGCATACAACACGGGACTCGAGAAACAGTTTTGTTTTGTTCTGGTTCAGGGTGTGGGAACAGCTCGCTATGATTGGGGCTACAATATCTAAGAACTTCCTTCTGGAATCATTATTTAAATGAATATTTTTACGACTTTTTCTGATGTAATACAGTCATTGATTGCCCTTGATTGTCTACAATTAATGGTTTCTGAGAAGAACGACTAACTGTGGTTTGCAACCCCAATTTTAAGCGCTATTTTCATCCCCTGGATATGAAAATGACACTGAGTTTTATGCTGTATGTAAATCTCATCAAAGTCAGAGGGGACCACTTGGACAACAGCCCCTGGTAGATCAACTCAGAGATTACTTTTGTTATTTATTCAAATTCATCTTGAGTATCTTATGTTCTGATTAGAGATCTTTAACTCTGCTGCAACAATTGTCTTAGAATTTTCTAAAATATATAGCCAACATTAACAAACTACGAACCTAACTGGGTGAAAAGATATACGCTATCATAAAGTATTCAAGACAAAATTAGGTCAAAGAAAGATCTAAAGAATGCAGCAGGGTTGATGGAGGAGCGATCTGCAAGAGGTTCAGTATGTTTTATTTCTCTCTCTCTTTGAGAGCTGTTTCGCTTGACAATTTTGCCCATTTCTGCATCAGACGTGTTAGCTGGCGTGAACTCAACGTTTCGTTGTTGAAGAGCGATGAATCCTGCCACGATTTTGCCCTCGGTGAACATGTTTGAGGCTGACGCCAGCATGAACCAGGCCAAGCTTCAAGCTGACCGTACACTCGCATCCTTTCTAGATCACGCCTGATTATTTGCTTTTTATTTGGACATATCACACGGTACAAGAATAAACGATGGCTGTGCCTTTATGCTTAACTCTGTAGTTTAGACTTGTTCCTTTTGAACTGAGCTTGGTGTACGGTTTCAGCTAGCGGCTTGCGCTCTGTCAACCATTGAGATTAAAGTTGACTATGATAAATAAACGATTTATATTTGTTTTGGATGGAGATAACAGTTCAGACATATTCACTGATAATTTGCGGGCCAAACACTGTTGAGATTGATGTTAACTCTTTGAGGCCCAGAGTTGGCAGGCATTTGACAAGGGTGGATGCGCGTTGAACAAGGAATTGTACAATTTTTGTGTGTTAATTAGTAAGACGTTTTCTGTGATGTTGTACAGAGTGATACATGAGGGATGGAGCTTCGTTTCCCAGAGCAGATAATTTATTTTAATGCACATGCTGCGCAGTACAGTAGATAATGGATATAAATTACAGTCTTTTTACAAATGTCTTTGATTATCTTTAAGAAAGTGGCCCTCGAGCAGAGATTGATTCTTTTGTTTGAGTTGTAATAGAGCTCTGTTTTTGATGGATCATTCTGTGCAATATAAAATGGTACAAAAGTAGTTGCAGGATTGGCGAAGCTGTATGATCCTCAAAGAGTTACATAGAGGACATGTGATGGAGTATGTGGGAAGCGGGAATGTGTGTGCGTGGGATGGGAGGAAGAATAGCGAGGAATACTACGACGAATCGGAGAGGATTCGTTTGCAAATGCATCACGAAGGTGACCGAGAAGGTGGAAGCGAGATTAGGAATCGTATGATGGAAATAAAGAGCTATACTACCAACCCAAAGATGCACAACATCATAGAGAGCCGGACAATTTGATAGAACTCATGTCAGTCTAATTATATTTCTTGTTATATTATATACATATATATATCATATTTTCCAAAAACGAATTATATATAATTCAATAAAAAAAAGACACTCTCGTTTGATACTTCGCGAGACCTTTGAATTATTCCCGTGATCCACTGTACACTTAAACATATCATTTATAATTTCATAGTCTTAAGACAATGTCCCCTGAAATAATCATGATTTTCAGTGTTTGTCTTCGTTTTTTCAAATCAAAATTCCCGCCTCTTTGTAAGTTGTTAGTGCCAGTGTTGTATACTCAGTGGTACTCACGAGGAATTCCATTTATGTATCAACATTTATTAGATAATTGTATAAATGTTGATAATTATTAGTTAGTGAATTTGTTTCACACATATCCAATACTTTTCCTATAAAAGTTTTGTTTATAATAATATATGTCTATAACATTTATATTTGAACTTCTTTGAAGATCGTATCAAATGATAAATAATAATAAACAAATGGAAATTTTTGTCTAGCAGAAAGAAGATGCAATGTAGAATAAGGAAAAATTTAGAAATTAAATAGGAGCCCAGTATCGACAGCATAATATGTACAGCCCTGAAGAACAGCGCCTCTAGCGTTCTTCTTGCGAATTAACATTGCTAACGGTTTTGAATATGAAGCAAAGAAGTATGTATGGTCCTCCAAGAAGTTTAGGAAAAAAGAAGTCCAAATGAGGTTTCCAATATCATAATTGGTAAGAAACTAAAGCCTTGCTGTTTCTGAATCAATTCATATATAAGTCAATGAGAATCAATGCGAAATGTCTTTGTTTGATGATCCAAAAGAAACTTGGCATGCGGTCAGCATGCCAGGAGCGAACATTGTGCGTTCAATTATTATATAAATTTATCTATATTTCATTTTACAATCAGTATACGTGGATGCGTGCATGAATATTGATGGCGAAAATGACGATGATGATCCTGACAACAAGGAGGATGTGAATCAAGACATTTCAATCATAACCGATGAAGATATTGGTAAGATAAAGTCATTCGGTTACGATTTAAAATGGCGTCTGGCGCGAAGGATGTGCAAATTACTAATATTTATATTTGTTTGATTTTGTAATTAGTGTGCGTGAATGTGTGTAAGGAAAATAATGATTGGAATGATTGTGGCGATGACGACGATGCAAATTAGAATGTGTCGACTATGGATTCTTAGTGTGATCGATGGAATTTGAAATTGGTAAGTTAAAATTTTTTTCGTCGCGATTCAAAATATCATCTGGCACAGATGATGTTCAGTTATTACTAATATTTGTGTTTCTTTTCTAATTAGTCTGCATGAATGTGTGTGTGGAGAATGATGACAAGAATGACGTTGATGATTGCAACTAGGATTCAGCTTACATCAGGTTCTCAACTTTAATTAATGGACGCCGGTATCGGTGAGTCGAAATTATTTTTCCTGTAATTTAACATAACTACTTTTTATAATATTGGCTTCCTTCATTTGCATTTATGCGACAAATTATTTCAAACTTAGTCATTGTATTTTATTATTTATAACTTTTGGTGATTTTGAGCAAAGAATTAATTGAAACTTCGCCTTTATATTTTAAATAACACTTTAAACAACGAAAGGTTTGCAATTTGTTGATATTTTATGAACGTCTAAATAGCAAAGATTCGTGTATATAATTTAAATCACAATCATGAATGGTATTGTACAAACTATTGCAACAATTCCTTCTGTAAAAATTGTTACATGGATGTGTACGAAGTTTCCAAAGAAGTAATCAGAAGGCCCATTCGTTTATGGTTACAAGATTTATTACGTTTTCGTTATTTACACAAAGTTCGTTGTAAGTTCTGTTGACAGGGGTCCAGAGAAACGTTGCGGGACATTGAGTAGTTTCGCGTGTCCTTAAAAAAAGTCTCTATACAGGCATTTTCGTCCCCAATGTCGCTATGAACCAATGCCAAAGTGCTACAATCGAACGTTGACATTCACGTTTGCCATACGTTCGTCGAGTGTGACCAATCCGCGACGAAAGCCCTCCGGATTGTCGATCGCTTCACGTTATTGCACTTGGTTCCAATTCGCGGAACATTGCGTCTCAGAATTTCTAATAACCAATCACAAAGTATCGATACGACTATAACAGTAGTCAAAGAACATAAACAGATATTCCAAATAGAGTATTTCAAACGATACTATATAAAATATTTCTGAAACTTTTCGGTACGTTATTAACGCAAAAACGAATAATTCAAGAATACTTAGAAGTTCTGGCGACAACATGTTCCCAGTTAGACATAAAAAGCAAAGACAAAATCCTCGAAGGGCGAGCGTCGCCATAATCGCCTTCGTAAAAACCGAATCGAAAAATTCTTTAGATACTTCATCTAGATACTTCTCGAATCCATGGGTTACGAGTTACACTGGCGTGTCCTTCCATTGTCACTCTTTAAATGTAAATTTTACGATCTGTACCCACCACCACGTTGGACCCAGTTACGCGACTGCTACCAATTTATGCTAGCAGTTTGTTCCTCTCGTTCGCGACGATTAACAATTAAGAACAGTTCTAAGAGTCGGTTCTCCAGCTTCTCTCGATTCTCAAGCACGGAAATCGTGCTTTTGAAATCGGCCACAATAGTGCTCGTTCCGAGGAAGCTGTCTTCGGTCGCGGAAGAATCGAAGGAACTTCCGGTTCCGGTGGACGAACCCGAACTTCAAAAATTCGCATTCCTGGTTAGCCGAAAACCTTGAATAGGCCTTGAGCAGGACTAACAAAATTTCTGGCTCGACTTTCACGAAATCGTCGATATCCTTTCGGTGAATCAAAATTGTAAACGTGTTTCCTGGAGTTCGTCCGCGGGAAACCGAAATTGGTCCGCTCAAGGAGTACCGACATCGGAGCAGCACCTCGATTCAATTAAACTAATTTACGTTTAAGCGTTATAAATGGATTACAATCGGATTATACACTCGCTTTTCGCCACACTCATGCGAGGGTCGCGTTGTCGGAAAAACACGTCGAGGCTTCTCATTTATAATTCATGAATTCGATCCGACAATTCATCGCTATCTGATACATGGACGACAGTGTTCCCTCATTTTTCCGTCAACGGGACCTAATCTCACGTAATACGAAGCACGCGGACTCGTAGGAAGCACGCAATATCCAAAAGATCTCGTGCAACTATTGAGTTGTCGGTCAGGAGAACTACAATTCGTTTAAACTTGGGGAAACTGGTCTGGGATCGAGAACGGCCGATCCTGTATCTTCGCTGAGTCGGCTCTATTGGGAATCTTTAATTGTGATTAAAACAATTACAGGAGGGCCTTGTTACTCTTTATGGCCAATTACTTGCATTCTTGGGGGATACAAGCAAGTTGAAACAGAAATTCTAATCAGCTTTCTTCTTTAGTTTAGAATATATAATTATCTGGGCAGTTGAACTTCTTTGAGTAGGTATCACTGTTAACATGCTGTTATCATGGAATCTCGATCAGGACCATTCAGGATCAATTTCTGCCGATCAGAGGAAGATATTGAATCTACATTTTATAAACGAATTTAATAAACTAATTTTCGAAAATTGACCTAGAGTATTATGTATATACCCTTGATCAGGGCATTAATATATTCATAGTTCGGGATAATTGTTTAATAGCAATAGCAGTTTCAATAATCCAACAGATTATTTCCAGTAGTTTAATGAAATAATTTCGTTTGGGATCATCACGTGAAGCAAGATGTTTAAGCACCTTTTTGTTACAGCATAGTCCAGTTTACTCAAGATTAGGGAAATCAGAATGAATTTTTATGTTCGATTTACACGGTGATCGACCTGTTGACTTCTCGATCGCGTCGATCTCAAGAATCGAGGATCCCTGCGGATGTTCTCAGCTGGCTCGATCGAAGACCGTTTCCTCTCGATGCGAACAGTGTAAATGAACCATTCGGCTGACTATAAATAGGGAAAAGGGTATTGCTATGGACGGCGGACAGTGAACGCGCCAACACCGGCGCGCCAGTCGAAGAAACAAGGAGATTCGTTACGTAGAAGATCACTGGGGCGTTTGATGCGCATAAGACAGTCCCTCTGTTCTAGCTGACTTCACCTTATACGCTAGACCGGATGATATCAGTTAAATTAGCAACCGGAATAATGTAACGGTGATAACATAGGGCCAGAGAATATCCGCGAATAGTGCGCGCCGTTTTCTCGTTTACATTTTTAGTGCGGCTGCTAGGGTTAGCTAGGACAGCGTATACCGGACTAGTATACAGTATGTATAGAATAATAATAATATTAATTATGTATATATATATATAACATACATGTATCTATATTTATAGATTTATATATATATTAGAGTTTAATCCTAAAAGGTTCATGTCGATTCGTTCCAAGTCGCGGGGCTAGGCTACGATTTTTCTCTAGGGCGTAGGTCGCGGCACGTGTTCGGAAGACGATAGTTCATGGGGCACCATAGAATTATCGTGCAGTTAGAAGGTATCGAGCGGGCAGTGGCCGAAATTCGGCGGGGTCGCGGCGAAGCTATTCTATTTCCTTTGAGAGGCAGATATTTTCTCTACGAAAGAACAATTTTTTGGCTTCCTCGAAGCCTTAGTTACTTCTCGAGAATCTTTTTTGCTTCCTTGAGAATTTTTTTAGTGTATTTGAGAATCTTTCATCTTCTTCAAGAACCAGCAATCTGGAAGTTCATTTTTCTCTCACAAGACAGCTACTTTTGCCTCAAAAAGTTCATGAAAATCGTGTCCGTTGCCCTCGAAAATCTACTTTATTAAAAAAAAAAAAGTGACTTTTCTGAGTAGCGCACAGTAAAAGCTACCAAGATGGCAAGATCTCCGCGAAACCGGTAGGAAATAGCGTCGACCACGCTTGGACTGGTCTCGATACCTTCTTCACACGCGACCGGACCCATAACTACTTCCTCGATGAACAAATAGAGACAATAACATCGGCAAAGTTGAGCAAAGGGTATCCTCGTTTAAATCCATCTAAATTCTCGGCACCCCGCCGCGACCCTAGAACCGATACTCTTTTTCTTTTTCTCTTTTCGGAAGATCGTCCCTCAAGGTCGTCGACTGAGAAAAATCGACTTCTCCGAAGTTAGACACCTCGTCTCGAGTTCCTTCTTCGTCCTTGAATTTCTTCTCGTTTCTCTTC
The DNA here is from genome assembly GCF_051020955.1 of Megalopta genalis. NCBI lineage: Eukaryota > Metazoa > Arthropoda > Insecta > Hymenoptera > Halictidae > Megalopta > Megalopta genalis. Next base: position 11,537,871 of record NC_135023.1, on the reverse strand, counting down.
TGCCGGTTCTCGTAAATCGTTTTTCTGTTTGATCGTTCTCGTTGGTTCGCAATCTCCCGGGGTTCACGCGATCAATTAACTGCTGTGACTGTACGCGGTGTTCGTGTACGGGCCGCTGTAGATGGACGAGCCTGTCGTCGAGACGCTCTTGTGTCGTCTCTTTGCTAGTAGTACCAGAATGGCGGCTACCACTGCTAACATGAGGATCAGACCCGCGATCGCGATGCCGATGGCGAAGCTCCTCTGCGAGATGCAGATGCTGTCTGTATCGTCTGTCGCCTGGAAATTACATCATTCTGGTGTTAGTTGTTCATGCGTGTCATTAACGATTTTTTTTTAACAAAGGTCCATACTTTTCAGTTTGATCTTTTTTTTTTTTATTGACTCTTCAACTTTTTCTAGAATTGTTATCAAATTCATTTGGTAAGGATAGATACTTGTTCTTCCGGGATTCTATCTAAACTTACTTCAGCATCTCAAATGTTACACTATTTTTACTTGATAACTGTACAAAGCTACTCGTGGCAATTATCATTGAAAGTCAGAGGGATGTGTATAATCCTCCAAAAAATTTATTACACATATCACAACTTCAATAACCGTTAAACACATAATCTCACTAGCTGTTTCGTCTTTCAGATCGTTGTTAAAAATTGCCGGGGCTGAGAGGTTTAAGAGCAGGCAAAACCAGGTGGAATTTCGCCAGTTGTTTCCAGGACACTCTATTGCGAGATTTCAGTTTGCCAATCGGCGACGAAGGTCTCGGCGGTAGTTTTCCAAGAACGATCATTTCGAACCGCGAAATCGGCTTGCCAATGAGAATACAAATGCGACTCACCCTTTCTCTGACGACGTCATCGCTGTAATCAGACCTGGAGCCAATGTCCGAGGCTTCGTTCACGTATAGTCCGCTGTAGACCTCTATGGTTGCCTCTGTACCACCGTCGAGGCCCTCCACGTTTTTCACCGCGTTGTTCGCAGTGTCCCTGCGTCGTCTCGACACCGAATTGCAAGCCGGCGGCTGCAACAACGGCATAGTGATTACCTCTTTTGGAAACTCTCCAAAAACCTCGATCATGCGATCGGTTGGACAGTCATGCGACTCGCCTCTCCGATTTAATACAATTTGCTCAATCTGTCTCTTGTTTTTTAACCCTTCGCTAACTCGAAGTTAACTCCAGAACTCCTGGACATTTCTCTCGACACAGAAGATTCCTATTTCTTTTCGGTGTTTGTTCTCTTTTTGTGTGTAAAATCGAACACTAGCAATTACATTTTATTAAATAGAAACGATAATGTGTAAAAATTGTTTGAAATTACACAGTACGATCAATTTTATTGGGGACTCAGAGTCGTCATTCGTGTGCAAAGGATTAAGTACAAAAACAAGAACTGTTGAGGACTGGATGCTATGTTTATTAATTATGCAATGCAACTAGAACAGGGTATAGAGATCTTGATGCACTTCTGGCATCATTTGTTTCCATGTAGAGCAGACTCGGTTCTTAATTTAAATTGTAAAGTGTTCGAGATAGTTTGTTGGATTTCGCTGTAAGTATGGTTCAAACGCGTTTAAAAGTTCATAGTCTTGCGAAAAAAATACACCAGTGCATTCAGAAGTGCCTATAGAATTGCCTGTTGTGCGAGCAACATTTGTACGGTATTTATCGTCGAGGTTCAAAAATTTTTCAAATTATGCATTTAAATGCACAGGGTGATTTTAAGCGGTCATAACAATCAATTGACGAAGCAAGTAACGACCGGATTTAATCATAAGTTGAAGATGGCCTGTGTTGGAGTGAAACGATGATCATTGATACAGATTGCGTTGGAGAACAGAAGAAAAAGTAATTCATGCTTAGATGGTAGAGCCATACGGCTATAAATAAAGATTATGGGGGGATATGGTTGCTTCGCTATCCTTTCACCATTCAAAAGATTCGATTCCCGTTTGATCCGATATTGCTAAATGATTATTACACTATTAAAATCTGATCATCGTGTAAGTAATCCGTAGTAGTATTCAAGGGGAAGGGATTATGGGAGATTCAAGCCGCGTGAATCTAACGGGTTGAATGGAATTTCTTATTACCGTGATGCTGCATCCTCCGTCGTGTTTCACGCACATTCTGACGTTGCACTGGTAGTAGACACTAGCTGTGTAAGGGAATTTGTGCGCATGGAAGTTCACCTTCGCCTCCGTTTTGTCCTCGTTGTACGTGAATTGTCCCATAATCTCGCCGTCCACCGGGCAACTGGAATAGAAATGGATTTCGCGATCACTATACTGCTCGCAACAGAAATTGTCCTATTACATCCCGTTCATGTTTTACAGGAATTAGAAGGATCAAGGTGTTGTAGACATTTCAAAACGAATGTCGTTCCAGAAGTATGCAGAAGTTTGATCACGTACGTAACAAAAGGATACATTGTTCAGGATTCTTATTTAAGTCTTCCATACATAATTCAGTTTTGCGAGGAACATACTCGTACAAAATTGTTCGCTATGTATTAAACGATTTCTTTGATTTTTAGAGGATTGCGCTGACTTTTTGGGACAACGAAATCGAAAGTTGACGGCTTGTGACATAAGTTTTGGCGGTTACATCGGGCAGGTCGAGAGGGAAAGTGTCCCCGCAACAACCTGTCTCATCAGCTGATTTGCTTATGAAAAGAAGTCACTGAACCGACCCGCTTTGTACTCCGAATTCCGACCCTTGAATTATTCATCGGACGCTCTGACGTGGTCAATGCGGTCACATAGATAGCGGAATTGTTTTTTCGAACCGTGTCTGCCAATAGACTGCCACGTGACAGGCATTTGGATGCACAAGTTCTCTTCTCTTTTACCAATTCTACATTCCCGGAAAATGAAGTTCGTTGGGAATCCAGAAAAGCAGATTACAAAGAGTGAAATTTAAACAAAAGAATAACTCGAAGAGTGTAATCATCATCGTCGATTCTAATTTTTCATCATTGGCTTTGGTGTGCTGTAAATTAAAGCCATAAGCGTTTTGCAACGCGATGGTGGTCGTAGCTAGATAAAATAATTTACAATGAAATTATAGCTGCAAGAAAACGTTGAAATGCTTGTAGATATTTAACGCTGGAACTACCGGGCGGCTCAAAATGTTTCTGAAGTCTTGTTGAGACTTGTAAAAATGTTTTGATAAACTCTGTCTCTCTTTCGATAATCTCTCTTTATTCGAACATACATATATTGTAACAGAAATCTAACGATGTTTGAGTAGATCCAATCTCGTAATTATTATCAAATAACGTACATTAGTAGCACTTAGGGTTCGTTAATTCTAGTGTTGAGACTGATTTTTTCTAACTTCAGGAACACGCTAACATCGTTTAAATTTCCTTAGCGTGTGTACCTTTCGTGCGCAACGTATAATAATCGCCATATGGGGGCGTGTACGTAGCCATCCGGAGTCAAGGGGTCAAATAAATTGCGTTGATTTGACGGGACATAATGAGTAAGGTTGCGGAGTGTGAAAGAATGTAGAGCTCGCGGAGACTAGGAAAATTGATGGTGATTAGGAGATAGCGCGGATGATACTAGTGGAACGCAGGATATATAGAGCTGTTTTCTAGAAGAGGGAGCACGGCCGTAATTGTGGAAAATAGGTGACCCGGAGCCCGTGAGAAACGGGGAAGCGTGGCTCCAGAAAAAAAATAACGAAAGAGAAACTTCTCTCGGTGGATGCGAGCAAATATAAGTGATTCTCGGAAAATAACGTAATAGGAAATTACCCTTCATCGTTTATGAGCTTCTGCTCCCCCCATCCGAGTCCATCGCGTACCAGGCAATCGGAGATCTTCAGGCCGAACATTTCCTGTTTGTCGATGCTAATGACCAAGGTCAGGGGGTCCCCGATCTTCACGTTTTCCGCCACTTGATGCCTCGTTGGATCTCCGTTAAAGATCTTCATCGTGCATCCTGGCATAGGAGCTGTTGCCTGTCAAGAACGTTTCTTGCTAGTCTCTTAATGCTTACTAGACTATTCGCGATCCTCTATTTTCGCTACCGAAAGCTCTACACGCGAGAATCGTTCCCCATCTTTTTTATCACGCCTACTACTGCGGACGCTTAAGCGCGTTCTCATTTTTGCGAGAAAAACAGAGAAGGGGTTAATAGAATTTTTTCTGCTTCGGTAATTGCTTCCAGAGATTGTTTGAATTTATTTTATTTTAGATTGTTCAAATTTTCTAGACAAACGAGACCGTCAAATTTTATTTACAAGCAAACGTATCTATAAAAAAGGCTATAAAATTTTATCTATAAACAAGTTTATCTTCTTTTCTTCTTTAACACCGATACTGTAGGTTTACAAGTTATCATTTTTATGAAAAAATTTGTACAGAGAAAAGAAGAGCTTCTGTTGCTTATAAAAATACAAAAGGATCTATTCATATTTCAGTGATTGCATAGTTGGACGAATTATAAAATAGTCAGCATGATCTTGTCTTTTTCATTTGGATGCGACGATGTAGTGACTTTCATAAGAGATTTTTCGTGTTACCAAGTGTCGGGAGCTGTATCGAAGCAAAGAAATGCATTCTCACCTGCAACGGCAGGGATTGTAACATGGCCACGTGCGTCTGGTCGTTCGTTACCACTTTGTCTCGCGTCTGGTACCGACATCTCACGTGAAAACCTCTGCCCTGGTTCGTGACCAGCTTCAGGTGTGGCTGCACCACTATCGTGTTGAAGTATTCGATACCGCCGTCGTCCTGTAACGGAATTCAAAAATGTCTCTATTAATAAACAGTGCCACAGGCGATGCGTGTTCTGGGATTTTTGGAAGCGTTTGTCGTGACACACCTGGCTGTAATCAATGTAATTGATGTAATTAATTTAGGGGTGGTAAATTCTATGCTGTGTTTCTTCTACGATTAGTTCATCCATGCTTTCGTAGGCTTCGAGCTTGAAAATTTCATAGATTTTAAGGGTTACGAGTTCAAAGATTGGAAGATCCAAAGTTTTAGAGATTAAAGGACACAAACGTTTAAAATTTGAGAACTACAATGGTATAAAAATTCGAGGGTTCGTCGAGCTCAAAGTGCTAAGATGTCGAGTAGAGTATTCCGTGTTTTACATCGTCTACTAATTTATTAGTATCGTGCACGTTCTCGTCGACTAAAAAACTGTGTACAGACTTCGTCTCGGAGCGGCCGCAAAGCAATTTCTCGGGCCTCGGTGTCTGGGTCGTTTCGAACCTGCGGCGAGGATATAAAGTAAATCAAGTCACAATGTAAAACCGATCCCAATCTCCGCTCCCTTTCTGCCCGTGCTATCGTAATTGTTTCAGTCATTGTTCGCAACGGACGCGTTTCGGTGTGCCGACTGTTGCAATTCACCAGCGCGTTTACGAGCCATTTCGTGGCTTCAACTTGTTGATCGGGACTGGCAACCCTTTCAGTCCCCTCAGCAATCCGCGTGTCCTTGCACCATGCCAGCAGGAACCTAATCGTTTTTTCCCCTTTCATCTCTAAAACGTCTTTATCTTCATTTTATTAAAATTGCGATTCATAACTGATAATTAAAACTTCCTTAATTATCTCCCAAGCACCGACTTACTAATTCTCTTCTTTGAGACACTTCGCTATAGAGTACCTTTTTTTACTCACTTCAGGATGATTGTTCACCTACAAGCGTTACCGCCCGTGGCTATTTCATTTTCTTCCCCGACGAGAATCGCTTCTGCAATCTATCCGGACCAGTCATTGCTATTAATGCGAACGATAATCACCGTTGATCAGCTTAATTCGTAAACGAAGCTTCCGCGGGCGACGGGTGTAATGGGATGATGATCGTCGTCTTTAGGGGACGCCGATGATCGTGTCTAGCCGATCGAGACTCTATTTATACGTGTTTACCTAACTGTCCCTTTTCTGGAGAGCGATTCATTTCTTTCGCTAATGGAACCCATTAAGCAGCACATTCTACGGAACAACCTCCAGTTTTTTGCTACTGCTAGCACTTTTTACCACAGTTCCACAGTTTGCTTAATTCATCTTACACAATTTACTCTTATTAATCGTGCTAGAATTCTGGTATTCAATTCTGGTGCAATGTTTTTCGAAGTCGAAGCTCTTCGAAGCTGGAACTCTACGAAGCCTGAAGCGACGGGCTCAAGTGCGAATACTTGAATTTTCGCACAGAATACACACCACGATTTCTCCGGCGTCACCGCAAACAACTTAAAGCGCCGCTGTGTCACACGATCCGGACCACGATCGGACTCCTCATGGCAAAACGAGCAACGATGCCCGGCGTTGTTCCCCGTCCTGTTCCTTTTTCCTGCGGGGCCCGTCCCTTCAGACCACCCCGGCGAACGCGACGAATTTTTGCGAGTTCGCCGTTCCCTCGAGCATCGATTTTTCTTGCGGTTCTCGCGCGCAGGAATTCATTCCGTGAACTCGATCGCGCTTCTTCTGTATTATGTTCATACTTGGCCAGATCCGGTGGTTTTCCGCGGCCAGCTGGCCATTCCGGGAACCCTCCGCCAGCGAATGATCATTGGTCGATCCTCGACGAACGTTGCATCCATTGTCACCGAGAAGCTTTAGGTTTCACCGAGGAATTTCCCCGTTTTCTTTTTCTTCGAAACACGTCGCGTCGCGTCGCTCGCAAATATTCCAAATAATCTTTCTCTTTCAACTTCTGGCATTTATTCAGCGAGTTCCATTTGTTGTCGACAGTCATTACTTTCTCTCCAATTTCATAATAAATGTGTTCGTCCGAGGAATTTTCCCCTTTCCTTTTTCTTCGAAACTCGTCGCGTCGCGTCGCTCGCAAATATTGCAAATAATCTTTCTCTTTTAACTTCTGGCATTTATCCAGCGAGTTCCATTTGTTGTCGGCGGTCATTACTTTCCCTCCAATTTCATAATAAATAGTTTGTCCCGTTAAAATATTGAAATAGATAAATAAATAACGTTTGGATCGAACCAAAAATTTGTACTGTTTTCCGATCAATTTTCAACTTAAAATGAAGAAACAAGCTAAGAATAGAACGGTTTAATTATCAGATTTGAAGTTCAAGATCTTTAGTGTGAAAGATTAGAACAATGTTTAATTATAAATTATGTTATTTCATTAAATTATTAATTGTAAATTGATCGTTTGGACGATGCAGACGAGAACAACCCCTCTGGAAATTATTAAACCGTTAATTTCACAGATTTCTTTCTTCAATAATATAACAATTCTTTTATTCCTCTCTTATTTCTTTCTTGGAATCTTTTCATTCGCTTTTCGCCGTATAAATTCGCTAGGAACGTGAATAGGTATAAAATGGCCGCTTCTGCAGTTGAAGTTAATTGGTGCAATTCGAATGGTCGAGCTGTTTCTTGCAGTCCTGGCCAGTAAATAGGGGTTTCTAACTCTGTCCTAGGCATACGAGGCAGCTGTGCCTCGTTGCTAGGTGTGAAACGTAAAGTCACCGATCCTGACGGGCCTCCTCGGGCCTCTCTCGGGCCGATGCACCGCAGATTGCGAGTATCCTTGCTGAGGTCGGACGCGGGGATTCTCGAAGGTCGTTGCCTGCTCGATATATACGGTGTGCGTGCAAAATCATCGCACAGAATTCGTTCTTCGTCGATTTCCATTAATTAATTCCGCGCTTCTTCCAAATCGAAACGACGAATCCCGCCTTCATTTTTAATGCTTCCGCGTGATTTTTGTAGATAGACTTGCTGATCCCCAAATTTTGCTATTCCTTTTTGCTTTAGGCTTAGACTGTAAATAGTATGCACTCACGGTGAAATTCAGTAATCGCGATTTCCAAGAGGCGAAAAATTCAAGGAATTTAGAAATGTCAGCATATTATTTCCAATTGATTAACGTTATTACTGGATGAAAGAACTTGCTGCTATTCAGTTGCAACTTCTTGCAACCGCATCGGTTACAATTTTGCGAATTTACAATTTTAAATTCGCATAAAAGTCCGCAGTTCAGTTGTTAAATTCGCAAGCTGCGATATCGAGTGACCAGTTTTCATAAAAATTTCGTAGCATCGCGTGAACACAAGAGTTAGGTAAACCTTGACATAACCAGGAGGGGGGGGGGGGCGCTAAATGAGCAATGTTAGCGTTGGCGGAGATTAATTTTCGCGTAACAGGACTAACCAGGAAGCGTTTCCTAGCGTTGTCCTCGTCCGGGACCGAAAACGATAGGAACCTCTTTCCCAAAGGACACAATCTTCGCTCAGGAAGTCGCAGAGCCCGGAGAAGAGAGGACGTGGTTCCCAGCTCGCAGGAGATCTTATCTCGTTTGCGTAGGTTCTTAATTAGATTCACGAAATGGACCTCTATTTTCCGAACGATCGTTTTCCCCGATTAGCTTGTTATCGTTCTTTGTTCAGAATTTAATAATCCACCGGGGAAGACAAATTACATGGGGACGGTAATTAATCAGCGTTATCTCGGCGCTTTAATGACGATAATGACAGCGATCTGGTTGTCCCCGGGCGTCCTGGAAGTGCGTGGTGGCTAGGTTACGATCCTTGCAATCACGGTGTCACTCGATAAGCCACATGCTGCTCTCGGATAGCGGTCGCCGGGAATGGTCGTTGGACATATTTCGTAATATCAACGACGCCGTGCACATCAATATCTGATAATGCGTTTCCAAGATATCGTTATGGTCGTCGACATCGTTTCACGGCATTGCTCTCGTTAGCAGCCGCGAAAATTCGACTCGTTAATACAGTTAACGTTCCCCGGGGACCTTGTTATGCGGACGATAATTTCTTAATGACTTGATAAAACAGTCATCGAGTATGGACGGACGTTCAGTGGCGCCTTCCCGAGACCGATATGCTCGTGTCTCTAATTACTCTATAATGTCTGTGGAACATCTAATTTAATCGCATCCAGGCTGATGTAGTATCCGTAATTAAATCGGAGAACGGGCCAAAAATCTCGCGAGCAGAATTTCCTCGGAATTTTTATCTAGCAACTCGAAATGGCTAGACGACTGCGGAGCACTCGACTCTCGTTAATACAAGAGCGAAAATGTTTTTAGCTGTTGGTTAACGCACTTCGCGGTCTGCTAATTGATTTCTAGACGGCGCGTTAAACGAGCGGTTCACCGTTCGGCAATGCTAATGCCAATGTTGCAGATCGTATCGGCGATTTGCGAGCCAAACTCACGGCTAAATAACATCATTACATAATTCATGTTCCCCTGCTGTCAGACAATTGATCGAGCACACTCCTTTCGGCCATTATACGTACAATTGTGGGCGTTAATTGCATTATACATTCCCGCGGCTCCAGCGATCTAAATTTTAAATACTACTACTCTCTCCGAAAATCGAAAGCCTAACTTTTATTCGCCACGTTTCTTCTGATAATATCAAACGCTGCCAACGAAGAAAAAGTTATCTTTCTTCGAGTACTCAGCATTCTGAAAAAGTTATCGATGTTAATATAAAGTACTTATTCAATCGCTAAATCATGTTTCCACATGATTGCAACGGACGATTCACGCAGCTTCAACGAGATCCCCATTATTGATCTCTCCCCAATAAACAAATGCGCCTGAAAAAGGTATTTTTTGGTAGCTCATTTTTGTACGTCATTTAAAACGCAACAACTTTTTTATAATTGAACTAAACGATATGAATTTCTTTTTTAGACGATAACAGGGCTAGTTTATTTTAATGTGCCCATTACTTGGAACGGCGAGAAAGAATGAAAAAAGAAGGCACCACCTACCCAAGGACGTCGGCTAACTCACAGCGTTCTACTGTAGCCGCTTCAAGATTCGCCAATAAAGTCGCCAAACTGTTCGGCGAAATTGCTTAGCAGAAGACAGAGGAAGATCTCCGTCGAGCTGCCAGTTCGATCTCCGTCGGATATCGACGGCAGGCGCCGGTTGCGTAACATGGATCGGATTAATCGTGGCCTCATCTTCGCAATGATCACCTCCCGGTGGTTAGCAACGTTGGCGTGGCGAGCTTTGTTGCGTAGGCTTCGGTAATGATCCTCGCAATTTGTGGTAATACGGATTCAGGTGTGGGCACACGATCGGTAAAACCGATCTGGGGCGGTCTAGCACCGCCCAGGACACGGATCTGCATGATTGCTGTGGCGAATTAGCGGCTTGCTGACGGCGTCCGGATAGCGGCGGTACTTTTAACACCTACCGGTGCCGTTCGCGTTCATTATTTAACACCGATCGCGCGTACCGAGACCGTCGACGCTTATGCTAATACGCTTATACTGTATCGCTAGCAGATTATGCAGATTCTCTAGTCTCCTTCGTCCGCCTCGCGTTCGTTCTACTTTGCTCGAAAAGTTCTGCAGAAGTTTTTTCGGAAAGAAGAAATTTCTCCACTTGTGCCGACCATCTGCGATCGCTTTCTTTCTGATCTCATTAAGACACGCACTTTTCAGGAACGAATATCGTCAGAAGTACTGTGAAGACATTGCTGAAGAGTCAGACTACAAGATCCTGAAGATGGAAGTCGACGTTCTTCGCCCAAAGGAAGAAATACTGGAAGTGTTAATTTTCCCTGACAATAAGATCGGTGTGGAAGGAATTCACAAAGTTGATAGCACCGGTTGCAGTCGGTTAGGGTTTCTCGGCGGAGGGAACCAGGGCCCTCTGGGCCCGGCGGAGGATCCTGAGAGGCGAAGGCTGGAAGTTTTCGAGGTCGTCGATATGGGAAACCCACCTACACGAACGGGTTCCGACGAGTTCGAGGAGCCGTGCGGCCACGGATAGCTCTCTTCGTGTCGGTCCTCTCCCTCTCTCTCTTTTTTCTCTCTTTCTCTCTCTCTCTCTCTCTCTCTCTCTCTTTCTCTTTATCTCTCTTTTTCTGTCTCTGTTTCTGCATGCCTTTATAGATGAAAAGGGGGAAGGAACAGAGGGAAAGAGAGAGCGAGAGAGAGAGAGAGAGGGAGAGAGAGACGAGCAAAAAGAGGGCTGAGGATCATGGTGGACGGACCTCGGAGGAACTTTGAGATGCTTGGGGTCCGACGACACACCGGCTGAAACGATTCTGACGGACGCGTAAAACGAGTTTTACGAGCCGGAGTAGTGAATTTTAGTGGAGGCGAACGGGGTGGTTAATGATCGTTTAAGAAGCGAAATTAAGCGAATCTCTCCGTAGTGTAGAATTCCCGTCTTAACGATAATGGCGGTTTCATGAGCAGCCGCGAGAATCTTTATGCATCTATAATGCAGTGGAATGTGCGAAATTCGCGGGCATTCAATTACCGATGTGCATAGCGAATTTTTTGTTATTCGATGCAGGTGACGCTCGTTCGCATAGCGCGGGCCTGACGTCGACGAAAGCTTGGATGTTGATCATTACTCGAATAGTTTTGGATAAGTATTTGTCGAAGATGATTATTCGAGTGAATTCTCTTTAGTCGAATGTTTGATTCGAATAACAATTATTCATTATTCGTAACAAATTGTGCTATCTATTCGAATAATTCTTCATTCTTTATTCGAATAATTCTGTATTTTCTACTCGACTAAATTATTCGAATAATGATTGTAAAATTATTCGAACAATAACGTGAATAATTGTTGACTGTTTTCGCTACCACGTAATTTTTTAATAACTTTCTACGTATTATACGCGTTGCAAACATAAATCCTGGAGTGTACGATGACTCCCTTAGCACCCGTTTCTATCTGAGAAGCATACCCAGCATTTCTATGCATAGATCTGATATTATGTTCATTTTCTATTCAACAGTAATGACTCGTGACGATGGCTTCAAACAGGCTCCACTGTATAATAATTCGTTTCCTTCAAATCGAAATAACACTTCTTGTTATTCTCTCATCAATATTCAAGCATCGAATCAAACGTAGGCACAAGAATGAATTGTGTGCTACTGCTGAGGAAACGATTAAAGCCGAAGCGGCTGCAAAGAAGATAATATGGTGAAGGGGTTGAAGTACCCGAAGCGGTTCTCGAAGCAATGATAGATCAGTACTTGTGGAACCCGTAGCGATATCTGAGTTAATAGTACCTAATCCGGCGGTACTGAAGCTAACATTAGTTGAAACGGCAGTTGAACCCACAATAGAGCATTGGCCGAGTAATAATACCTAAAGGCAAATACGCAGGCATAACGGACGTTCGTTAAATTCTTTTATTAAGAGGTAAGGGAATACAAAAATTCGATTAGAAGATAGACAGAGTACAAAAGTATAATTAAAAATTGAACAAAATAACAGAATAAAAACATTCAATTAAAGAATAAACGAAATAAAAGGATACCAAACTCGAATATTCGATAAATATTAATCACGTCTGTAAACGAATCGAAACCACAGCAATTGGTCACCCCCACAGTAACAAGATCCAGTTCCCTATATCACAATTATCTTTTCATTACCGCTGGAAGTCAATTGTGGCAATAATGCAATACGAGAGAAGTTCGACTCTCGGCTCTAAAACGATAACGCCTGTAACTAACGCCTAAGTACTAATCGAAATCCTTAGAAGGCTGTTGAAAACCGCATGATCGACTGCATAAACCCCTTCGCGAGCATAGTCAACGGCGAAGAACAATCTGCTCCGCATCGTAGGCAGCTAATGATAGAAGTACTTCTGGTACCATTAGCTCGAGTACTATCGGCAAGAATTGCCCCAACGACGGAGCATTGCCCGAGTAATAGCATTGAAAGTAACAGCACTCGAAGTACTAGCTGAAATATCGTGTAATCTGGCGGAATCGTAAAGGCGGTCGAAAACTGGCGGGATCAAATGCATCTAAAACGTTCCACGGTCATATCGAGCGGCGAAGAATTCGCTCTCCGGCACACCCACCAATCAGCACAGCAGGAAACCCGTCCTCGCGGGGAACGCGAACTGTTACGACGTACGGTGAATCGACCGAAAGCTGGAATTCATAATAAAGTACCGTTGCGCTTACCGATCATACGCGGTCGGTTCCGTTTTCGCGCGAAGGTCGAGCCCATTGTGTATCTGTTCTTTTTCTCTCTCACGCTCGCTCACTCTATTTCTCTCTGTCTAGGCTTGTTCTATAACGGTTCAAAAATCCATCGAAATCGGCGTCATCGTGCGTTGCGTGCCGAGTAAGAGACGCTATACCGTTCAGGCGAGAGAGGCTGATCGCCGAAGAGGATGGGACCAACAAGAACGACAGGAGTCGGATTCCATCAGCCGGAGAGCCGGAGAGTCGAAGAGCCGAAGAGCCGAGGAGCCGAGGAGCTATCAGACCGCGAGGCATCCACGGTATTCCCTTCTTGTCTAGTCACGGACGTTCGACATCATCGGATGTCGCGTCAATTCCCACCAGGATGCTACGTACACACGATGCGTGACGACTTATTCCGCCGGGGACGCGTCACTCGGCGATTTCGTTCGGGAATCTGTCGGCTTTCGTTTCCTTTGATATGCCACTTCATTCCGACGTTGCCGAGCGATTTCTTCGACGAATTTTGTTCGACGATAACGTCGGAATAATTTACAAGATATTTTTATTTTGGACGATTTGATTTCGGCGATAGAAATTTTTCTGCCGTCTTTTTCAACGCTTTCGCAATCCGCGTTAACCCCTGGACTTTATGTCGTAGCGATTGCATCGTTTTTATCGCGATTAATTGTATAACCGAGCAGATTTTTCGTTCCTGAAAACCGAGCGGAAAGTGAGTAACGCGTGTGCTTTGTATTCGACCAAAATTTATTCAATCAACAATCTATAAAATTGTCAATCGACAATTATAAAACGATACTGTAGATCTGCGAAGTAAGTAGTGTGTTAAAGAAAGCTCTTGTTGATTAAAATGTTGAACGATCTGTCCATAAATTTCGTGTTTGTATAGTTTGGTGAATTAGAAATTGTCAGGCTCACAGAATCTTCTGTAAATTTTATTTTTGACGATAAGATGTTTTTGCAGATAACAATCTTTACATAGAAATCAGAATAGAGAAGAATCCAGTACAATTTTCGTTTCTCCGGTATTATTTATTTGATGAGCTGCTAGTAGTTTTAGTGTTTGCATAATTTAATGCACTGTACGATTTTTATAGATTAATTCGAGTAGAGAAGAATCAAGTAGAGTTTTCGCTTATTAATGTGTCCTCGTTTTATTTCTCCATAGAGTAGTGTGGATAGGAAAAGATCGTGCGCGAGGAAATCTCGTCGATGGAAAGGAGAAAACGTCGAAGCCCGATCGAAGTCAAAGTTGAAGCCGGCGCGGCCTGTGTTATGGCGTCGTAGACCACCCAACGCGCAGCCCCGCGAAAAATCTCGGCTATTCTTGGCTGCGCGAGCCTCGTCCTGCCTGAAAGACACGCCAGGCATCGAGGCATGCGTTTCTGATGTTCGTCGGATGCTTCCTGGACTGTTTTATCCGGACCGTGGATCTTGAGGCGTTCGACGGCTCGGTTCATCCTTGCTCGATAACGATCGCCAATATGTCCAGTCGCGAGATGCTGCTCGAAGCCTTCGACGACTTGAGAAAAGGATCTTGGCGGATCGGAAAAGAGCAGCGGATCCACTCTGTGAATTTTCATAAATGCGGATCCTTCTGGTAGATAGAAGTGTTCTCAATCTGTTTGCAAGCACTTTCGAAATTCTTTCTTTTTTTAACAATATACTTATTGTGAAGGTTATTTCTATCGATTTTTCAGAACGATTTCTTAGTCGTTCCTATTAGAGTTTTAAATCTCTATTTATCGTTCCTATACAATTTTTTTAATTTGGTCAATTTTAGGTGATTACTGGAGAATTACTTGTCGACATATTTGACATCTTCGCGAACTGAAGAGGAATATAACAGCAACAGCAAAGGAGTGTAATATTCGTGATATCAAGAACGGTGACAGTGGTATCGCAGAGATTTCATCGACTTTGAGCAGGACAAAAATATTTGGAATTTGAAGTGCAGAATACCTGATGAAATGTGGTAGAGTCTTGGTTAATCGAAGAAGATTGCAGCCGAGTTTGGGAGAAGTTTCCGAAGAATACCACGAGATTACGAACATTCGAATATTCGAATCTACTAAAATTTGTTAGAATGCGAAGGGGAACGGATTCGCGAGCGAAGAATTTCGAAGCTAAAGGGGACAGTTATCTCGAGAAACGCTTCGAGACTCGTTCCCATCGGAGGATTCGTTTTTCCACGCTCCATCCAGCACACGCGAGTCTTTAATAAATCGTTGTAGCAGCGGATTATTACAGTCAGACTATCTGCTATCTGCGGACGGTCCCAGCGCAGGAATTCGTTCCCGTTCCCGTCCTCTGTGTTCATCAGAACCGTGCAGGATGCACACCTTTTGGCCCCTGGCACCAGAACGAGCCCCGGTAGCCGGGGGTTTCATGCAAATGAACTATCAGAGGGACTCATCAGTGCCGCCCTTGATTCTTGTTATTAATGTACCCGCAACTTTCTCACCCGCGGTACCACCAATCTTCCCCGGCAACATTTATCGTGCCGCGCACCCGCAATTAGGATAATTTTAATCAACGCGAGCCGGCGCCTGTTCCTCGAGAAATCAGTTTTTATTTCTCCGCTTCTTTTCCCGCCGTTTTAATTCAATCCGGTAAATTTGATCGTGGATTCTCCCAGCAACGTGCAATGTGCGGAACATAAAATAATAAGGTGCGAATAATATCATTAAATCGATTCTCTTCATTGTCGTGGATAATGTATTGATTATCGCGATATATTAAAGTCACGTTATCGGATTTTCAGAGAATTTTGAACGTGTTCGATTTCGTCGAAGAGAAAAATTACTTTTGATCAAATGATTTCGAACAGTTTTAGTTGTGTCGCTTATAATTGGAACACTTATCGATAGATCGCAGAGTTTATGAATTCATGACACGGTGGAAATATTTAAAACAATTTAAAGCTAGATTGTTGCATCGTGTTCGATTATTAATCACAAAGAAATAAATGTCTGCCGAGCTCCCGCATCTTGCAATCACAGTACGCAAATGTTATTCAGCATAAAGATTCACAGTCTAGTAATCAATTATCCGTATAACAGACCAGATTGCACGACTATCTTCAATCTGCAAAGTCATTCTTTTTCAATCTGGTCGCATTCTCGACGATCATCGAGCACAGCCTTTGCGCAGCGAGGGTTTCGATAATTTATTCGAAGAGCCTAGACCTCGTGAAGCACGAAAACCCGACGCCGGGCGAGCTGGAAGACACGTCCGTGGACAAAGAAACATTTAGCGCCGGCGACGTTCATTTATTTTGCACGTTTCAATTAAGTTTGATTAAATCTGCGGTGGCGATCGTCGGCTAGGGGGGTTGTATAATGTATTCAGGGATTCTCGGAGGTGTAGAACACGTTGCGGATAGCGTCGTTCGACGAGAGGGGTAGGATCCGCGAGAACACTCTGCCGGGGAATGCACGCGATGGGGCCAGGGCCGTACGCACGTGAACGCGCCGCGAACGCGCCGCGATCCTTGTCGGAGATTTATATTCACCCGGGACAGTGATATTAATTCCACGCCGACCAGGAACCCGCCGCGCCGGAGATCTTATTAGCCAGAATTTACGTAACGGCCGCGGGAATTGCTCGTTTCCGTGACTCGTAGCCCCGCGGCCGGCTGCAGGAAGCTTTCCGATATCCGTGGAATGCACGTGTGGGTGCACGTTGATCCACGAACAAATCGAGCCGCGATAGAGCGCACGTAAAGATGTCCCGCTGCAGTATCTGACGGGCCTCGGGACTTCCGGGCGATTCTAAGGACTGTTCGGAGGCGGTCCGATTTTTTTCTCTAATATTCGTTTTACTTAGTTTCTTTCCTTCTTTCAGGGACAATGGAGGATCTTGAAGGATATTCTCGGAAAATTCAGGAAACCATGCATCTTCGATATTTCAAATTAAATGGAAGGTTCAGCAGGTCTGCATTTAGCAAGCTCTTTCGGTAACGCTAAATAGAATGAGAATTATGGAGGATTTAATTTCGTGCTCGGAAGAAGTATATTCTCCGATAAAAATAGCAACATTCTCCGGAAAGATCGAAAGATCCTCTAGAAAAATTCAGGAGACTCTTTAAAATACCGAAGCAAGAGAAAGGATCAACAGATCCGCATCTTCTAAGAGATTGATCCAGACTCCGGATAATTCAGCACGCTTTCCGAAAAATTAGGATGCACGTAAAACGAAATTCAGGAAATAATGAAGCGCTCGAATGGAACCGTTCGATTGTGCCCAACGAGCTGCAAGGATCGGCAGATTCCCGCATGCGGCCCACTCACTATCAAGAAACTTAACGTCCCCTAAGCCGCTGCATCTTCTTACAAAGTAAACGCATAAAACCCGCAACGTAATAGTCCCTATAAACTGCACAACTTCACGGGGACACGGTCTTCAAAAAGCAATTAAGATCGCGAAAGCTAAAAAATTGGAATTCCGCACGGGGGAAGCCCGATAAGATCGTCGTTCGTTAAAAATCTCGACTAACAGGACTCGTAATGGTATCCACGAGCTCGGAGCGCGCGAAGAGCCGGTAACAGTACCGCAGGACTAGTGTGCCTGCATCAAGGATGAAGCCGATTTCCCGCCTGTCGCACCTGTTGCCAGGAGCATCAAAACCACGGAATCCGGTCCACCGTTAAAACAGCTCGGCAGCGGCGGGATCGTCGCGATGTGATCGGAAAGCAATAATCCTAATTAACCCGTGGATACGGATAGCAGCTCGCAGGAAACGCTGGAGGATCGTTCTTCAGCAGAGTTCGGCAATTTTTATTCGAATAGCGAATAATTGATACATCCTACAGATTTGTTCCTAAATAATGAATATTCCAATAATATATTATTCGAAAAATAATTATTCCAAAAATAATGATTTCTTATTTACGAATAAATCTGTAGCATTATTCGAAGAGATTTATTCGAACACACGATTTTATCCGTTGTTCGAACGGGAGCTAAGCGACGAGTAAATGTAAACGTCAGGCGTTGCCGGACCGAGACCATATGTCCTTAAAGCCGCAGCCCCGTGGGCGACTTTGTAGCTACAATGTCTTATGGCGCGAGACCGTAATACATTCGCTGAACCAAGATACATTTTTATTCGAATGATCTTCGCTGCGAACGAACGAAGTTATTCGAAAACAATCGGTAAATTTATATTCAAAATGATATGATCCGTTGCTTCCGACTAATCTCATCTCTCCGCGGCTTCTATTCGATCCTTCGTATAAATACTGATTGGAACTGTTACATGAGTAAAATTAGATTCTCCGTTGTCTATAATCACAGTCGATTCCGTTCTCTATCCGCTCGCGGTGGCTGACTATTTATAAAAGTTAATAATCGAAGGCGTCACGGTCGAGGAATCCCGGCTCGTTAAAACTGTTCAACCGTGGACGATCCTTTTTCCCCCGCAGCGATCAGAAATTGGCGGTGGCCCGACCGTGGCCGTGCGCTGTCTGACAGGGGAACGAATAGGAAATGTTCGCGCGTGTTCCGCGCGCGGACAGCGTGCATCGCGCATCGCGAGGCGGCTTCGCCGGTGCCGGAGGAGAGTCAGCTGGCCTAACCGAGCGAGGATATCGTGTTTACAAGGATTACAGTTCCTCGTAGCGCGTGGCGCAAGATCGAGGCTCTCCGCGGGCCGCGCGGCAGCTGCGGCCGACTGCTGCAACTGCGGCGACTGCAGCTGCAGCCGAGCGCTCGCAGCCTGGACTGACCGGACGTCGAACCCGAGAAATGCTTCAGCCAGCTAGATACATCGTAATAAGTACAGAAAGTAGCCCGCGGCCAGGGCGAATCCCAGGATAAGCCAGTCGTATTTACATACGTCGCTCCATGAATCTCCGGGATCCTCTATCCATCTTGCCGCTCTCGCCTGGGAACGAGGGCCGACCTTAGAAATCCTATTTCCTCCGGGAACACCGGTGCAGCTGGCCTGCTACACGCTTGTAGATCCTACGATTCCTCTGTTTCGCCAAGGATATCGGCATAGCTACGAGGAACTTTCTGTTCCGAACTTCGCGATCCATAACTCTAGGACTTGCCTAGTAATTGTCCTGATCCACGAAGAATTTATAGTCTTTGAATGTGTGAAGCATGCTGGTAATTGTACCTCGAACCTCGAAGGACGTGTTTCATAGAATCCTTGGATTTGTTCGCAATTGTTTTGGTCTTCAGAAAATAGTCTAGGATCTCTAAGACTTGCTAGTAATTGTCTTGATCACCGAAGAATTTATAGTGTACAAATGAGTGGAGTATGCTGGTAATTCTTCCTCGAACGTCGAAGGATGTATCTCATATAATCCTTGGACCTGCTCGCAATTGTCCTGGTCCTCGGGAAATAGTGTAGAATCACTAGGACTTGCTAGTAATTGTCTTGATCATCGGAGAATTTATAGTCTATAAATGTGAGAAGCATGCTGGTAATTGTACTTCGCGAACCTCGAAGGATGTATCACATGTAATCCTTGGACTTGTCCGCAATTGTCCTCGGAAAATAGTCTAGTATCTCTAGGACTTGCCAGTAATTGTCCTGATCCACGATGAATTTATAGTCTATAATTCTGCGTAGCATGCTTGCAATTGCCCCCATCCTCGACGGATTTATAGTCTATAATCCTTTGGAGGCTTCCAATAATTCGATCGGCAGTCGATCTTATAATAGATTCATGCTCTATAATTTTTTGCGACTCGCTAGTAATCGTCCTCATCCTCGGAGGATTTATAGCCCATAATCCTTCGGAACACGCCAATAATCTGACCTATAATCAATCTTCCAGTTCCAACGATTCAGTAACGGACCTGAATACTCGAATCCAGTGAGCCCAGTCGGAGCCCTTTTATTTCCTCCCCGTAAAACCGGACGACAGACGGTTCCGAACATCTGAACGACGTTCAGTTCCCGACAGGATCGACGTCCCCTAGATTTCGACGCATCGCGGATGTGATTAATAGTTCACCTCGCGGCACCATTAATATTAGTCCGGCCTGTCGGAAGCGGCGCCATTCATGAAATCACGCCGCGGTGGATACAGTTATAATACAATTTCGTTGATCGCGCGTTCGCTATAAATAATTCTGACGCGGTTCGCGTGTTCCCAGGAGTCGGCCGCTGCCGGTGATGTCACGCCACCGCCGTGTTTGCCCGCCGTTCGCTGAATGATAATACCAGCGGACAAATTTCTCTCGTCAATATTTGCCGCGCGTTGCGCATGCGGGCGCGTCTTCTTGGCGCGACAACTGCTTCTCGGACATGCTCATGAATAGATGCATAATCGCGTTATGCAACCGAGGCGATTAGACGGTTTTCTCGAAGACACAGCTGTTTTCCCGCATGCCTCTAGCAATACGCACGCGGCGTAGGAAATAGACTTCAATTGCGACACGCGATTTCCTTTCGGCGCTCGGTGACGCCTCGATGTTTCATTTGCAGGCCGTTGAAAGTTTTTTGGCTCCGGATCTTTCATTCATCTTGTCCCGTTGATGTTTCCTTCCTCCCGGGTCGAATCGTTCCGACGATATTGTTCTCGTTCACACCGCTATTTCGGGGCCACAAAAAGCTTAAATTTAAAAGGCGTCGTTAGCTTATTAAAATGAGACGTGAATCGCTCGTTGTCAGAGTCGATGAACAGGTACAAAAATATTTAACGTCAAAGAACATAATGTGCGCACGTTTTTTTAAAGAAATATCGTTCTCCAAGCGCCGCCATTTTGGAGTCGCAAAGAGAACGCAGAAACGCTTGAATCTAAACTTCTGAATCTAAACTTGTGAAAAATAAGAGACGAATCGTTCATTGATTTAGCAGATGGACGACTACAAAAATATTTAATAACAAGGAAACTGATATGTTCACGTTTTTCTTTTTTAAATATCGTTCTCCAACCTCCGCCATTTTGGTGCCAGGAAAAGGACGTAGAAATGTTCGAACCTAGACCGTGTCGCGAATTTGTTTAGAACAAACGTTTTGTTAGACCGAATGTACAGTCAAGAAAATGATTAATCGTTCGAAATTCATGGCTCGTATTTTCGGTTTCCATCGATTATGCGACCGCAACGTAAATTCTCCCCAATTGACGCTCAGCTTGGAAACGAAAATGGACAATTTAGGAAGAGCAGATACGATTATTCGAACCTTGCTGCGTTTTTCTATAGTTACCGATTGCCAACGGCTATAAAAGCGAGCAGCGTGGCTCGATCAATTCTCGAAACTTCTTCCCAAATTGTCCATTTTTATTTCCAAGCCGAGCGTCAATTAGGGAGAATTTACTATACATTCCTGTTCCCGGTTTTAGAGTCGTGCTCTCTGTTGGCCGACCCCAAGAGAGAACTTAATCCGCGTAGATAGGATCGGCGCATCCCGGTGCATCTTTGAATGCGGGTTAATTGCTGGATGCAATCGAGATCGGAAATTAAACGACACGCGATCGGTACCGGGTGACATGGAAATTGGTGCGCGCCGTCGCGACATCTGGTCTCGATGGAATATTGAATCTCTGCGCGCGACTTAATTGCGCCGGATACAATTTTCATTAAATTGTTATAATTACGTAGTTAGCCAACGGCATTATGCAGCCACGGTCCTGATTGGATACGGATAACGAACTCGGTCATCCCCGCTCATTACGCCCGGCTGTTAATGCTTGTTTGAGTTTGGTTAATCGGCGATCAACATTTTTCTGGGAATTATAACGCTCCGCCGTCGCTACCATCTTCTCTCGAAATTGTTTTATTTATGTGCGAGCCCGCGTTTCAGACGATTTAGCCGTGGATAAGAGATTAACTAATTTCCCATCGTTCGCTTCTATGTTATTAGCATAAATCACGCCGCTAATTTTGGTACGCCGCGATCTCCTCGCCAATGTACATTGTGTTCTAGTTAATAAGATAATTGCACCTGTGTACGCTCGATCGCATTTTCCTTCGATTCTATACGAATGCGTGTTTGCATTCGTTGTTTACTTACACGCCCCGCTCGCGTTCATCTGAATCGAATGAATCGAGCGAATCGAATCGTTCGTTTTCGTTTTCCGCGAACAGGTTTGTCGCGCGAATTCTCGGCGACGCGGCGCGCGGCGATTCGCTGAAACGGACCGTAAACGATGGAAAAATGTTCGCGATCAGCCCGATCGTTATAGGAACGGGCTGCGTCCGTGTCCGATGTGTGTCAATGCGATTCGAAATACGCCGTGGCACGCGTGACAATGAGACGCGACATAATGCGACGCGTACGTGACGCCTGGAATGGCATAAAAGCAGGCTGCGGGAACGTTTAGGCCTTTAGGTCTTTTCTCCATCGGGAACTTCTTGCATAAGCGCTCGCCTAGTTCCCTATGAATTGCATCTAATTGGCTGCAGGGGCCACGAAAAAACGATTCGACATACCGTCGACCCGCTAAATTCACGCGTTTTCATAAATGGACCGCGGATTTTACGTGTTTCGTATCGAAGAGTTGGGCAAAATTTTGTACGAACGACGTGTGAAAGATAAAGGCTAACAAATACAATTTTATCGGAATAAAATTTCATTACGGGTGATAATTGATTTGAATGAAAATGATAGAATACAGAGTGCGCTTTTTCACAGTTTATCGATTTACTTCTTCCGTATTTTATCTTTTCGAATTATTCGAATAAAGAATTACACGAACGAGTAGAATAATTTACAACGAATAAATTCCGGGCGACATGAAAGCGTTATTCAAATAGATACTCGTTGATAGTAATAGCTGTCCAATAAAAGACGGAAACGCAAGCACGAGCAGTAAATGCTACAGCGTCTGCGCTTTTTTTCCCGACCGATGGATCGTGTTTGTTTAGGATTACGAAACACCACCACCGGTGGCTCTTCGGGGATCTGTAGTGTGAATCCTGTTGATTGCATGTCTAATATTTGCTCGCGGTTCGGTTACGGAATCGACGAACTGTGTGATTAACCAGATTTTCCGAGAAACAGGATCTCGAGGCATACGACCCCGCTGAAAAACTCGAAGCTCGGCCTCGTGTTCAAAGAAATCGGCTAATATTGTTTTTAAGAGAATGTAACAAAATTTAATATTCACCGAGAGCTGTTGATTCTCTCGACGACACAGCGTACCGTACCACGAAATTCCGTAATTCGCAGAACCATTAACATAGGAAACTGGCCACTTTATTTACCGGGAGCCTGTTAATAGGATTTTTAATGACATAGCTGTTTGCAGAGGAGGCTCGACAATTTTTGTTCTAAATAGTAATTGTTACAACGTTGATTGTTATAGAATACAAATCGAAATAATTTGTTGGATTACCCATTAAATCATTGTCACTTGAAATAATCATTTATGAAATTTTCAACCGTTGATTTTTAATTTTTATAGTTCGCAGAGCGAATATTAGGAGGATCAAATAGCACGTTAGTTTACACCGCAGCTTGTTTACATTGGTTTATGAACAGAAGGCCATTTTATGATGTAACCTATATAGTTAATCTATATAATCTTCATAATTAATTTATAGCAATTTTATAATGCTTATATGCAATATAATAATTAACACGAAATGAAATTTCGTAAAAATAAGCTTATAAAGAAAACGGCTCAAAACATACTGGGTTTCTTATAATCGACATATTCATTAGATAGCACATAAGATTTGATCATTCAATAAAAAATGAACAAGAATTTTTTTTATGAAGTCATATAATTTTTTTTATGCAGATCGACGCATCTTTGTATTTTCTTTGATAAATTATTTTAAGGCATTTCGGTCGAAAATCGCTTAACTTGGAAGTTATGATTTTTGTCGCGAATGCTCACATAAACGCCGTACTGCGAACCGTGGAGAAATTTATTGAATAATTCCGGGCTATGAATGTGTTGATAGAAGTCTGACGTCATGCTTAGGCGATCGTAATGCATTCGATTCATCGATAAGCCAACACGAAAGGAACAAAAAAAAAACGAGAACGTAGGACGAAGCAGGGGACTCCGGGATAATTTTGTCGCCGACCATACCCGGTTTCTCTGTAAAGGCGAGGTCCAAGGTCGGAACCACAGGCTCCCGAATAAAATTCACGCCCACGCGAGCATTCCTGTTTTGGACAGTGCTGCCGTGTTCGAACAGGATTTCGACTTTCACCGAATGATTAGGATTCATTTTCTACGTCGCAAGGATACATCCTTGCACCCACGCTTTAAATCATCCCACATAGTTAGCAACATGATTCGACGAGAATTTTAATCGTTTCGCGATTTCGTTTTCTCTTTTATCGGGGCTAGAAAGAATTGCAACAAAATATTATAGGATAGTTGAATTCTACGAGATATTACAGATTAATTGAATTGCACGAAATATTATAGAATAATTGAACTACATGAAATCTTGCAAATTGATCGAATTATATGGAATATTCCAGATTAGTTGGTTACACTAACACAAAGCCGTACTTTCGAACGTTCGATATCGTTCGACCAGTCGAGCAACATTTCACTGAATAATTTCACCTGGTATCGCGTTGAAATTTCGCCAGATCTTGCCTCGAGAAGGCAGTTTCGACGGAAACTATGGCTGCGAATCGGCTTCTGGTATTTTCTTTTGGCTGGCAAAAGCTTTCGTTGTAAATTAGAGGCAGAAAAAATGTGTGTGTGTGTGTTCCTTAGAATTATTCAAATACTGGGATATTCAACGACAGAAGAGCTAATTTGCCAAACAATGCGTTGCAACATTTACGCAGGCATTGCGATCGGTCGGTAATGACGAAGAACGTTCCTCAACTTTTTATCCGAGCACGCAAAGAAAATGGCGAACGTGTTGCCGAGCCTGCAGATTCTCAACAGTCGTCCAGACGGCAGGAAAAAATTCATGTTTTTTTTCAAATTAAAAGCAAATAGAGGAGCTTGTAATCCATGAAAAACCACCGCGACGGCGCAATAAAATCTCGATCGAAACCCGTGTTCTTCGGATCGAAAAAGATCCTGCGGGCGTTCGGGCTCGATCCTGGATCCTGGGACCAGGTGCTCGAGAACGTTAAAAGCCTTGATCACGCTAATCGCGGCCCTAAGTACCGTCGATTCCGCGGGCCGTGCTACTCCCGCTAGGCAAGGATTAATTGCGAGTAACGTAACACCGAATCACCGGCTTCGCGAGCTAGGATAATGATAGATCCTTTCCGGCGTGGTCGCTACGGACCCTATAGACTCATCCTGTTGCCAGATGACGTATCTGTGGGATCGCGTTCGATCGTAGAACCGGATCTTCGGGAAATGAGTGGATCGGGTTTGCCGTTCCCTGCAGCTTTGCTCGCTATAAATCCTGCAGGATCACCGCTGGATCAAAGGACCAGTCCTATGATTATAAGCGTACCTCGTTCCGAGCAACAAAGGACAAGCGAAACGACACGTTGATTAAGTTATACGTTCGTCGAGCGGACCGCCACCCGACGATTTATGCCCGATTCTGCTCGACACGAGGGCCTCCTTGGCCACGGAGCCGAGAGGCTGTGTGCCTTCGCTGATTATTCAATGCTGAACGTCCGCAGGAAGTCAACGATCCCGGCTCGGTTACTTTCTATAAGGTGCCCTTGCTTTTCCATTAGGTCGCCGGCAAATAAATGGCCGAGTTAAACTTGCCCTCTTTGGCCGCGGCTCTTCGAACGCAGAAAGCCCGGAGAAAAATCTTCCACTTTTGTCCGTGGTTCGAGGACGAGCTTTTAACTACTCAGAGCTTGGAACTGCTGGATTCGATGTTCGAAATCTAAGTTCTCGTGGATATTGAGTTGTTCGCAAAAGTAATTTCGCTTTTTCTTCGCTTTCTTTTACCAACAGAGGCATTTGTTCTGTAACTTCGCGAGAACAAATCGTAGCGACTTAATTCAGCCCTCAAATTAAAGCGGAGACTCTGAACTTTACGACGATGTGTGCGGCATGTTCGACAAGAATTTTTGCCGCTCCGTAGAGGGCGTTAAACTTTTTGCACTTTTTCGGTTCGAACGTACCCCCAGATTTAGGGTGTCGCATTTCTCGGCCGAACATTGTTAATTTTTTTCTATCATAAAATCATGATCTTACAAAAAATTTAAGCTTGAAGTATCTACTTTATGATAGTACATTTTAATTTTTAATGCTACGCATCCCGCGAATAAATGTCTCATCGTTGCTTTTGTAAACTGATATAAAACAGCTGCTTTCGGTGCACCGCGAATTTAATGTTAAAAATCGTATCGTGATTCTTTTCTAATCTTATTTTTACAACGATGCAAACACCGTCGTGCAGGATTGGCCTCAAAGTATTCTAAACATCTTGAAATTTGAGAATATATTTTTGTTTCCCCTAAAATTACAATTTAAATAGCCAATGGTCGCTACTTTTTACACACTGTTCAAACAGTGTGAAACAGGAGTGAGAAAGCACTGTACACACATTTCGCCAATTTCACGGCGTCGATAACAGACTGCGATAATGTATCTCGCTTACAAGTTGCACATCCCATGCAAAACCCACGCAATCCTCGGCATTGATGTCTCCGAAGCGTCGGGAGACATTGAAATGCTCGATCACCCGCGTCCCCGACGCATTTAATTATCATCCCGGTTACCGATCGTCGTCGCGTTTCACGGCGATTAAAAATCGTTCTCGCGATAACTGGCTCGCCGATTAACCGGGCCCCGAGAAATTTCCGGAAGACGGGCCCCGCCGCGCCGCGGCGCGGTGTCTCGTTGCTCTATCTTCGTGCTCGTCGGAGCGCTCGCTATCAGAACACGGAAGGCCGATCGTAGACGCGGGGCAAAATAGAAAATCGAGGCAGCGGGGTGCAGCAGGGGTTAGGCTGGTATGACGATGAAAAAGAGGGAAGCGGCAGGGACGCCGGGGAAGGAGTTAATGACGCGAGAACGCGGGGAAGTGACTTTAACGTTGTCGCTGGTCTTCGCTTGCTTTCTTCTCCTCCGTCCGCTTCGCCTCTATTTTCTCTATTTAATATCCTGCCACCATGATTCTCCGCGGCGGCGAGCGCGCAGCCTCTTCGAGAACCGTCGCGACATTCCACGATTCGAGCCCTAATGAAAATTGAATTCTATCCGCGACTACGCGCCGAGGAAACGGGTAACAATCAGGCGGCGCCGGGCTGCCGAGCGCGTTTATGGCACCCGCGGTTTCCTGAAAGGGACGGCCACGTTTTTTTCTCGCAGCGATAATTGCCACTCCGACGGCCGCGGTGAGAATCTCAAGAATTTTTGATGAAATTAACCCTTTGCACTCGGGTGGCCACTCGGAGACACCACTGAAAATTGTTGTATCACGTTTCGAAATCATTGTTACATTGTCAAATTTGTTTATGGTTAACGCTAGTACTATCTAAACGCAACTAATGTATATTGTCTTACAACAATGCCAAGATTGTATTAATTTAAATTGCGTGTGATTTATATTATAATACATACTTCAATGGAGAAGTGTACTTAAAAATTTCTTCTAGACATATTTTTGTAATATCGAGGACTGTGAAAGAAAAAGATGAGAAACCAGTTATTTTCACTGGTTTGGTAATTCCATTGTTAAAAAGATGCGAAATGTGTAACTGTTGTACGATGCACAAGGTTCGGCTTAAAAGTTTGAGCAAAATTGAGCAAAATTGAGCAAATTTTTAAGCAGAATTTAAAATTGAAATATTGCAATTCAGCAAAACTGTTTTGGATCTACAGTCGAAGTGGCTTCGAGTGCAAAGGATTAAACTATTCTACTCGGTCGAGTTAAAATTGCAAAGCTGATTTGTACGACGTCGATTACTTTGTCAACGTCATCACCTCCTTCAAAGTTGCGGTGCAAGGGGTTGAAAGATGATACGCGTGTTGAATGATGCTCCACGTGTTCCAAAATTGATAACTACACCGCGCATCTTTGTGCAAAATACAATTACTCCTCCTCGATTGCAACGAACAGGATTTGAAACAAAATTCAGTTCCATTGTTAATGTTCTTAATAAGTGGGAAATAATGTAACGTAAAATACGCAGTCTATTGCACAGTCATTGATTCGATGCTAAATAAAAAAATAGAAGAAGAGGAATAACAAAGACAAGCGACTAACGTGTGCAGTATCATAAGAATAACAAAACAGTCGGCTACCATGTGCTGTTTCATAAGAATAACAAGACTGAATTTATTTAGACATTTCGTTACTTCTATTCAAACGTAACAATGCTTGAATTAAGAAATTTATTCCATCATTACCCACGGAGGAGACTTCGTGACTGGAATAATTTTAAATGAGAAAAATGTCAGGTCGACCGACGTGGTAAGGGTTTAGCCTTGAGGGCCCTTTCAAAAAATATCGAGAAGTCAAAGCAATAATAATAACGATAATAATAATATTTCTAGATCATTATCATATCATTGCAACATCCGCAACATCGTGCAACGTCGTTCAGAAAGAAATTGACAATGAGATGTCCGTCTGAATTAGTTAATAACAAATTTCAATATTCCATGACCGAAGGGTGAACGACTGCAAAACACTCCGCAACCGCACAAATTGCACAATTACATAAATTGCACATATTGCATAAATGTCAGGAATGCACAAATTGCACGAGTACATAATATCGGCGAATGCATAAATCATATAAATGCATAATATTAGGGTGCAGTCGCGCGGGTAACGAGGCGCCGAAAGCGACGGTCGGCGGTAGATCGAGGGCCGATTGATCCGGCACGAAGTCTCGGAGGGAAGTCGATCCGATCCGCGGGAGAAATCGGAGTTTTAGGGTTAGGCGAAGATACTAATCGCGGTGCGACGACCCGCGGGTATTCGGGGTCGTCGATACCACGGCGCCAGCATTGTCCGGCGGATGATCAGGCTGCCAGAGAAGAAGAAGAAGAAGAAGAAGAAGAAAGAGGAGGAGGAGAAGGGGGGAGAGAGGACAGGGAGAAGAGACAGTGGCGGGAACAAAGACGGCGAGTCCCTTCAGCAAAAGAGGAGACGCGATCGGAGACCGGTCTCCACTCCACTCCGGGCGAACTTGTGCCGTATCCTTGCCGAGCGGTTGCCAGCGTCCTCCGGCTGAAAAACTGGCCGGCAGATATGGCTGCTCGCCCTCAGTCAGAGGTCAACAAGGTTGGAGGACCTGTACCTTGATCCAATACTAGCGCAGGGACCCTTCTCTCTTCGTTTGTCAGTGGTTCTCAGGGTCGTTTCGGCAGGAAAGAATGCGACTTCGGGATTCGTGTGATCTCAGACTCCCTGGGATTTGATTTTTCGAGGTGGTGGAATGGGGTTCTTTCGAGGATGAAGTGCGAGATGAGATCGTAAAGAGGACATTCTGACCGGTTGGTTGTTGCCTTTGTAAAGTGTGCAAGTTACAGTAATAATACTACATTTACTACTATTAAACAATACCTGTACAGTAACTGTATAGGTTTGAGTTTCCTGTTATTTTGTTTAAACACGCTCTTTGAAGAGCTATAATTTTAACGAAGAATAACCAGTTACGAGATGACAGTATAACCTCGTTATTAATTGCCGGGCACCTCTTAAAAATTACCTTAACCCCTTGACATTTAATGGCGAGTCGGAGTCGTCATTCATTTCATGTGCTACTTTGACGAGTTTAACTTGTCAAGAGCTGTTTTGCGTCGATTTTGGTTTCTTTTTAATGTTTAAGATGCGCCACCCTGCTACCTTTTCGACCAATAATAAAATATATATATTAATAATAATAATAATAATATATTATATATATTATACATATATATTATTATTATATATATTATATATTATTTTTATTATCATTATTATATTATATATATAATAATAATAATAGTATATTAATAATATATTAATATATATATTAATAATAATTCCAATAAACGCATCCGAAAGTCAGTAATCCAAATTTCAAAATAAAATAAAAAATTCTCTTTTTCAGCTTGAACATAATTGTTCAGTTCAGCCAAATTAAACAGAGTGTAATGAGTTCATATTAATACATCAACATTCTTAGTTTCCATATTAATCTTATTAATCTTCTTATTAATCTTCATTTCTGCCATATATGCATAAAATCCGCGGTCTGGTCGCGACGCAAAACACTCTTTCTTCGCGACGAGTATACTCGTCAATGGTAGCTGACCGGTTGAAGAGAAGATCTTAAAGAGGAAGCAGTAAACAGGTAGCTGAAGAAGTAGAAGATCTGTAGCCATGAAGAAAAAGAAGAAGAGCAAGGTCTTTGGGGGAAAAGAAGGAACAAATTGTTTAGAATGCGAGGGAAGTGAATTATTCGACAAAAGAAGAAGCAAGTTAGAAGAACCGAGGAGGGGAAGCTGAAGAGTATTGGTAAAACAGGAAGAACCCTTTAGAATGGTGAAAGAGAAAAAGGGGAAGAGCTCTGAGGAGGAAGTAGTACATACTTTAGGAAGCTGAAGAACTAGAAGAACTAGGATATTTAGGAAGTAGAAAAGGAGAAAATTGTTCAAGGTTAAAAGGGGAGGTCTTCGAGCAACGGTAGAATCTCTGATGGCAAGAGAAACGCGATTCAGAAAACAGGAAGACATCTTCCAGAAGGAGACGAAGAAGAAGAAGACCAAGATCTTTGAGAAAAAGGAAGAGGATGTTATTTGAAATGTGAAAGAGAAAGGGTATTAAAATTTTGCTGGAACAAAGATAGGAAGGTTAAATAATCTAGACCATGAAGAAGAAGAAGAAGAAAAGCATTTCTCGACAAGAAGATGAATCTATAAAGCATCAAGTTTCGAGAGGCTGAAGGTTATTTAGAATGTGAAAAAATATCTTTCTAGAAGCAATAGCCAACGCTTTCTTCGAGGTTAAATAATCCGCATCACGAAGAAGAAAAAGAAGAAGACGAAGAATATCCTTGACGAAAACAAATTCCTGCGAAGAAGAGGGTAGCGATTATTTAGAATGTCAAAGATCATTCTGAAAGCAGCAGTGAACTTTCCAGGAAGGAGATCAAATAACCCAGACCTTGAAGAAGGAGAAGAAGAAGAAGGAGAGTACTTCGCAACAAGAAGAAAATTCACCAAGTTCCAGAACACGGTCGGACAAGGAAGAAGGATTGTAAAATGGCAATTGTGAACCAGACTGCTCCGCAGCGACAACGCGCGGCATTCTAACATGAAGTATTTCCTCGACGAGCAGAGCTTGAAGAGCATCTACCTGCCGATTGTTATTCGAGGATGCCGCGGGAATTGGAGTTTTACCAAGGGACTCGGTATGCCCCAGTGGCGGCGGTGGGCGCGTTAACAAGCAGAGCAGCCTGTTTAACTTGAAAGGGCCTGAAATTGCGAACAATAGGCTATTTGACGAAGAGCAGCGACCGGCCGTCCTACCGCTGCAAGCATAATCCACTGTGTGGGCAAGAAATATGCAGCTTCTTCTTCTTCTTCTTCTTCGACCCTAGAAGGCCTGCGCCGCGCTTCGGCCGCGGCCAGTAGCTCTCATCCTGTCACCCGTTGTTTCGGCCCACTCTTTCGCCAACTTTACGCGTCCTTCAACTAGATCATTGTCCTTGAAACGGTACTTGACAGCGGTTCAATCGATACGCAATTGACGGAGCGTACGCTGTCGCGAAATTGAAAAAATCGAGGAGAGTCCATTAACAACTGAAATAAATCGAAGGTGGCTTGATTAGAGGACAAGATGGCGGAGTGCCCTGCATCCTCGATGCTGAAGAATCAACCACCGACCTTGACCGAAGCTAGCCACAACGGGAAATAAAATGGCGGTGCTCTCTGTATCCTTGAAATCGAGTTCCTTCTCATCGAAGACTGAAGAATCGCGTCCTCGAAAAATTCTAAAGAATCCAGGAAGCAACCGCGGCGTTAAAAATTCTTTAAAATACTCTAAACCGAGTGAGAAACTTCAACTAGTGAGAAGTAAAAATCGAATAAGAAATTCGTATCTCCGGCTGCAAGGGATGTGTTCCATGATTTTGAACGGTACCGTTGCACACGGTGCAAGATCGTCGAAACGTGGGCTCCGAAGATCGCACGATTCCCGTTCGTCGGCACAATCGAAGGAAGCCGGGATGATCCTCTATCCTCGAGCAGCCACGGAGGTTTCCTCGGTCAAGTGTTTCAGGTCCGTAAACATCGCCGGAAGTCGTTCGTTCACCGGCGATGGATTTTTCTCCGCTCGATTATTCCTCGATGTAATGAATCGATACGCTTCGGACGCTCTATTCAGGGGGCTGCAGGGGGCGGGAACGAGGGGCGTGCTAGAAGGGGACGCGTTCACCTCGGCAGGAAAATGTAACGGGTGACGTAACGGTGTTTCTATTAGAGGTGTAACACGCCGTGACAGAGAAGCTCTGGCGCGGCCATTAAAATTCCCGGTGTTCCTTTTTGCCAGGACGGCCATTATGCCACTTAGGCTGCACGGCGTTGCCGGACCGGTGACCTTGGGCTGATTGGAGAAGCTGCCCGAGCGCCTTATTCGCCGGCCGGAGCCGATTCCAGCCGTGGTGTTCACCCTGATCTTTCCGCTTAACACCTTGTCCGAGCGGAACGGAGCCTCCGTCGCTCGAAGTTCGGCGAACAATTTTCCGACCGCCAATTAGGCTTGCTTCGCGGTATCTGGACTATATTTAACTAACTTAATTGAACTATGTTTCCTCTGGAAAATACACGCTAACTAATTAACCATATCTATTTAACTATTTTTATTCCCGTTTGAGTACCGATCGGAGGAAACCTATTTTACCCTTTGCCATAATTTAACGAGTCCGACACGTGATGGAGATTTCTAATAATAACCTGTCAAGTATGAACTCCATTCCGTTCTTTTTGGTCTGAATAAAATTATGATCACACTTCTAATCAGTATTTAAACATTTCGGTAAATGTAGACACACGATGAATATGAATTGTTCTTTTTTATTCTTAGGAATTGTTGCAATCGCAAAACTTCTAATTATTGAAACTATGAAGAAAATGGTACCACCAGGGGGGAAATAAAGTTGTATACAGGCTGTCCCAAAATTATTGTACAAGCAGGAAATGAGGTGTTCCTGAGGTCATTCGAAGTAACTTTTTCCTGAGCGAAAATGCAATCCGAGGCTTCGTTTACGAGTTATTGACAAAAAACACTGAAGTCCCGCCCTCGCGACCACTGCCGCTGCGCCAGACGGCCAGCGCGACGCGGCATTGGCCGCAAGGACGCAGCGCCGCCCGCACTTGCTCTCCAATTGGTCAATGTTTTTCGTTAATAACTCGTAAACGAAGCGTCCGATTGCATTTTCGCTAAGGAAAGAGTTACTTCAAATAACCTCAGGAACCTCTCAGTTCTCGCTTGTACAATAATTTTGGGACACCGTGTATAATATTTAAGACAGCCGCAAGAATGCATCAGCGCCGCGGGGAGTAACGAAGCGTCCGCCTCGCCTGGCTACATTAAATACGGTATCGACATGTTTGTTAAAATGTCTCGGAGCACGCACAGTGATTTAATAACGAGGGCGACGGGGAGGGAGAGCATTTTATTGCGGCGAAGCGAGAGGTTCGTTAAAGTCCGAGCGAAGGGAAAGAGCTGTTTGTTTTTATTAAAGTTTCTACCGTGGTTTGCGCGCAAGCGTTCGCTGTAAATGCTGCTCCCGCTTTTGCCAAGCGATCATTAGGTGGCGGAATTTATGTGTGTGTGTGTGTGTGTATCGCGTGTATGTGCGTGGCTGTCGCCATTGGGTGGAACGTTCCGAGGCCTCGAAGATTGATGGAACTGTGGCCGCGGAACATGTTACAAAAATGCATCCTGGACGCCGCCGGATCGACGCGAGACCTCGCATGCTAATTTACATAATTGGCGACCCGTTTTTCTCGCCGGAATGAATTCTGCGGGATCGCGTTGGATTCCATTCGGTTCTAAATCAGGGGACGGTATCCGCTGGAACTGCGTCGCCGGTCTTCGTTATTCGAATACCTGATTCGGTGCGACGTAGAAGTCGCGAACTATGACGTCGTTGCTGGAATCAGCTGATGATTTGTGCTCGTTTTTGCGAACGGAGCTTTCGAAGTTGTCTCGGTTGGCCGTGGATCGAGCGATTCGACGACGCCCCATTACCATTTCTCTCTGTACGGCTGAGAAAATAATGTCCACGGTGAATGTCCGAGGATGATTTTTCTTTCGGAAGGTTAATGTTAGCGCGGCCGCGGACCCCGTGGCACGACGAGGTGTTCATCAAGGTGAGTTAGTGTCCTGGGAGCCAATCGAGATGAAAGTCGATAGGCGAACACCGTATCCGCGGGATCGACGAGATAGAAACTCGCGAGGTTCATGGAAATCCCGGTGTCGGCGGAATCGAAAGTGGCGAATAAATTAAGTCACTTTCAGCGTCGAGTTCGGGACTCGCTCGCTGGGAAATCTGGAAAATGTCTCGCGATAACGGGACCAAAAATGGTGGTCCTTCGTAGGACCAAAAATGAACCGACCGAGAATCACCGAACAACGTTGGAACGGTTCTCGCTTGTTCGATTGGTCGATCGAACTGTTGAAGGATGAAAAATTATGGTGCCGAGTCGAGAAAAGTTTGAGAAGGTTGGGAAACCATGGGCGCAGGCTATGGTGGATTCACGCGCGAGAGCCGAAGGGAGGTCGTGAGTGGTTCCAGAGGAAACGAAAGAGGTGAAAGTCGACCATTAATCCTTGCGGAGCCAGCGAGTATGGATAATCACGAGATGACCACCTTGGACATCGCGCAGTCCTTTCTTTCTCACGATAATGGTACACAAGGCTGATTACAGGATTCGCAAAAGGGCAGCCGTAATGCTTTGGTACCCCGTGCGTCTCGTAAATCTTCGTAGAAACCATGGAAATGATTTCGCGTTGTTACTATTTTAACCGAAGCCAGTTTGCTCGCCCACCCTTGCCCATTAATCAACAGTTTTATTGTGGAAGGGGACGTTTCGCGGACGCGACAACTATCTTCTTCCTTCTAGGCAACAGCAATTCCATACGGTTTATTGCTATTGGTACTCGTACATCGTTTCGTTCTATTTTCACCATTATTTTCATTCCGCAGAGGAAACATTTCTCTTTCCTCATTTTCTCGGATTCCTTTTTTTGTCCTTGCTACTTCTCATCTTTCTCTTATTTCCTTATTTTCTCCACCGTCACTCGAACTAATATTCCTTCCATTAATATCGTGCCTTGGAACATCTTCGAAAGACCTTTTCCGTTGTTAGCATTCTCCGCAATCATCTAATTTTATCTTCTCTTTCGCTACTGTAATTAATACTGGGTTCTTTTATTATCGTGTTCCTTAACACTTTAGCAAAATAGTTTCCCTATTATTAGCATTTATCGCGACTTAAGAAATATTAATCGAATCAAATTTAATCCGAAGAATTTATTCGAAATATTGTTTGAATAAAATTATGTTCGCAGAATTTATTCGAAACATTATTCGAATAAAATTATATTCGCCGAATTTATTCGAATCGTTATCCGTATAAAACTTTATGCGAAGAATTTATTCGAATAAACCTTTATTCGAACTATTTACTCGAATAAACCTTTATTCGACGAATTTATTCGAACAAAACTTTGCTTGAAGAATTTATTCGAATAAAATTATATTCGTCGAATTTACTCGAATCATTATCCGTATAAAACTTTGTTCGAATAAAACATTGCTGGAACAATTTATTCAAAATATCACTCGAATAAAATATCATTCGAACAACGCCGAACTCCGCTGCAATTGCACCTTTTGCATAAAGATCCTCGCTCCCGCCACCGAACAGACAATTCCACGCGCGAACAATCCTTCATCTCACCCGCGAATCCAAGGTTCCGTTTTCCCAAAAAATCTGTTCCCCCTCAAGCAACTGCAACTGCAGATTCCCATCGCAGATTCCCCAGAAACCCGACGACCCCGCTCTCTCCTCGATCATCCGCGAATCCTTAGCAGGATTCTCGCCCTATTATAATTTCGCCTCGATCCACGGCCTTGGGTCGTGTGGCTCCCTTTTTGCACGATCCACGACCTTCAGCCGTCCCCGATATCCTCGGCGTAACGATCGTGGATCGTTTAAAAGGTGTACACGTAAAACAGGAAGTCCGTTAATGGACAATGTTACATCGCGGTGCCCGGGGGAATAACAATTTTCCCGAGGCAGGCCCGTCCGCGGAATGCGCGCGAACGGCGATAAATCCGGGGCACGGAAAAGGTGGCCACCATCGCCGGCCCCGACGGAGGCCCGGAGGTGGCCACGGGCCCCTGAGCACAGAGGGAGGCGGAGCGAAGGGGCAGCTGTCGTTCACCGGGGTGGAACTCCCGTGCAATTTACCGGCCACGGATTTTACGATGTAATTGGTCCTTCGGGGATGTCGATGCTCGTATCCCCGTTCGCAACCGGTGGTTACACCGCGCTACTAGGAAGATATTATCCGTCACGGACAAGCGGTCGCCTAACCGAACAAGCATCTCCGGCCGACGCACCGCCGGCCACCGTATAAGGAAATATTTCGAAAAATTAATGGGCCCCCTATCGTACGCCGGGAAAATTACGCGCGACTGGTTCGCGATATTGGAGTTGCTATAGTGTAGAGCCAAATGGTTTTCTGCTGTTGCTACGATGGTCGTATTTCGTGGGGATTATGGTCGCCGCCGGGACGCCGGATGTCGTTAGCCGAAGAATGGAGACACTGTTCTACCTTTTCCCAAAAGGTTCGCTGGAATACGCGTTTCGAAGTTCACAAAGTTGTTGCAATTTTCTTCAACGTTTGAAATTATGTCGTGCACTGAGACATAGATCGCCCATGTTCACGAATTTTTGTAGCATCTTGAGGACGATATTTGACGCAACGAGGCTGTGGCAGTGTCAATTTTGACCCAGAGTGTTTAAATCGTTCACTCAGCTGCTCAATTCTCGGCGATTGAATGAAATAGATTGCTGTTTGGAACAACGAAAAGGCTAATAAGTCTGCAAGAAATATCTTTAGAAATTGTTTAAAGTAACTGCTGAATAAAGCTCGGAATTGTTACAAATATGGTCGATAGTACGGGCCGTGAAAATGTGTCGAGCTAAAGTTTGATTAATTCATATGTGGAATATTTTAGCATTTACAAAGAAGCATGTAGAATATGAAGAGATGGAAAAATATGAATAATGATAATAATGATAACAGTGATATAAATTAAATAATAGTAAAAAGAGAAAAAACAAGACTAATAATAATAATAATAATAATAATAATAATAATAATAATAATATAACAAGATCTTGGAATTCTTGGAGTTTGGATTTAGATTCTTGATTTCTGTCCGGCCATCTCGATTTGTTTCAATTATCATTGCACGGTTCTCTCATTATTCATCGTTTAATTTATTTACCGTACGAATTAGACTTATTGTAAAATCGGGGACACGCGTTCGTAGCGGCCATGTTTACGGATCGTTCGACGGATCAGGAAAGATCGGCTTTCGTTTTCGTCGAGATCGCGTTTCCCAGGGACTGGTTGCCAACGTAACGATAGATCGATGATAACGATTTTTCATTTTCCTTGCCCGACAAGTCGTCCCAGCTTTTCCGGTCGCGGTATCCTTTGTCCCGTGACACTAATTTGCATTTAACGAACGGTGAAACCGATCGTTACTCCGAGTACCGCATGAAGCATCCCCTCGTACCGTCGTTCGCCTGTGTCCCACGGCCGTTCGTACAAGGCTGGTCGGATCGGCACGAATGAGATCGCAGTTGATCGATCGGCGTGCCCGATCTAGAAACATCGTGCACGCAGGAGGAAGTGTAAATGAAGGCAGTTGTCGAAGAAAGTCCGCTAATTATACGACAGAGATACGGCGCAAAGTGATACATTAGAATGATGATACGTGTGTCGAACGGTCTTCCATGCATTATCTTGATATTGAGAACTATTTATCATCTCGTGCTGACTGCACACGACGCAGAAAAATGCCAAATTCCTGCGGGAAACAGATGAACGATAAGTGAACCCAAGAGGCGATCGATGCAACATGCACTGCAATGTTATAAATAGTATCGATAATTTATCGATTGCATCATTTTAAATTCGTTGTATAAATTATTGTATTTTATTCGAGGCTAATTTAATTTAATCAATTGCGTTTTATTCTATTCTATTTTATTTCGTGTTATTCTTCATTGCATTTTATTCTATTCTATTTTATTTTATGTTATTTTTCATTTCATTTTATTCTATTCTATTTTATTTTATGTTATTTTTCATTTCATTTTATTCTATTCTATTTTATTTTATGTTATTCTTCATTGCATTTTATTCTATTCTATTTTATTTTATTATTTTCCATTTCATTTTATTCTATTCTATTTTATTTTATGTTATTTTTCATTTCATTTTATTCTATTCTATTTTATTTTATGTTATTTTTCATTTCATTTTATTCTATTCTATTTTATTTTATGTTATTTTTCATTTCATTTTATTCTATTCTATTTTATTTTATTTTTCATTTTATTTTATTTTAAATATTGCGATATTAAATATTTCGCAATATTGAACACTGTTATTTAATATTTCAGTAATAAATATTTCACAATATTGAACACTGTTATTTAATATTTCAGTAATAAATATTTCGCAATATTAAAAACTGTGTTATGTAATATTTCAGTAATAAATACTGCAATATTAAATACTGCAATTTCAAATACTGACATATTAAATATTTCGCAATACTAAAACTGCATTATTAAATATTGCGATAATAAATACTGTAACATCAAGTACAGGAAGCATTGCAATATTAAATATCGTGATATCGACTGCTGCAATATTAAATACAACAATTTAAAACACTGCAATACGAAATATTTTGCAATATTAAATATCGTGATATCGACTGCTGCAATATTAAATACAACAATTTAAAATACTGCAATACGAAATATTTTGCAATATTAAATGCTGCGATATGAAATACTGCAACCGCAAATACTATAATATTAACTACAACAACACTAAATACTGCGAGTACTATACTAATAACCACGACAACAGCAATCACTGTAGTCCAACAAAACCGTCGGATAATCGGCAGACGATGTAAATGAAAACGCGACGAAACGGAAGGTAAAAAGCCTAACCGAGATAAAACGAGTTCCCCGAAACGAAGCAACATTGCGATCGGTCGTCTGCGGAGCGTTCAACTCACGGCTAACGCGAATTTCCGGCGGTGCAGAGCGGGAGAGGCGCGAAACTCCGCTAACTGTACGCGGCGTACCTTTCCACGAGGATGTATCGTTGCACACAGGTGCAGCGACGCGCTGGCAAGGCCATCGTCAAGGATACCGTAGCCACGAGGTAGTTAGAACTGGATACACCGGCGCACCGGCCGCCCATTTTGCGATTTACTGCAGCTGTCGAAACGATCCTCGCTCGCGTTCCTCTTCGGAACGCGCACGCTAGGCAACAGAGAGTATGTTGGGGCCCCGATGACATATCTGGCCGACGATATTTTTACGGTGGCGAGACGCAATCGCGCCTCGCATTGTTTTTCAACCAGCCAGATATTTATTGGCGGCACCGCGGGGCCGGGTTTATTGAGAACCAGCCGCGATTAACGGATGATCTATTATACCGATACGCGAGCGCATTTCATGGGATTCGTTCATTAGAACGTCGGAACTGGTTTCGCGAATGTTCCGCCGGCGGCAGAGATTTTCTGGTCAATTGGCTCCGTCGTCGGAATTCGAGGCGGTTGCCTGCTTATGTTTGTCCGGAATCACGTTCCACCGCGCGTTCGCTAATGTCGTAATTTTTATGGGACAGGTCCGGCAGGCGGAAACATTCGACGCCGGTTCGATCGGATTTTCTTCTGGCAACGATATGCAACTTCTTCCGCTCGTTCATTCTCATTTCTTCGTCCATCATGTTCTATATTACGAATGTTAGGCGACCGAAGGATCATGTTTCGATTTACATTTAGCAATTTATACAGTCCGCATTGTACCGCGTAAATTGTTGCGCGTCTACGTTAATAGCAATCGCCAAGGGGAACAGTTCATTTCGATTCAATGCAAGCGAATCGCACGTATAATTTGTGGATTATGCTCGAAATTTCCATAACGAGTCCAACACCGACGACTATGACTGCACAGTTTTATCAAAAAATTATTCCCGCGGCAATTGCAATTCACTTTTCTACGTTATCTGTAATTCGACAAATATAATGCGCGCGTGTATGTGTGTGTATAATTAGTGGATTACGCTCGAAATTTCCATAGCAAGTCCGACGCGACATTATGTTGCAAATTTCGATCAAAAAATTATCCCATGCAGCGGCGGCCGAGATTTAATGGCGTATTTGCCGTGCCATAATTTTCTGTAAAAATCGCGTAATCCTCCTCGCGACTTTGATCGCAATCTACGGCGGAATAAATTGTATTCTTTCGCGATTATACCTTGCCAGAGATGATTTCGCGTTCGAGCCGCCGCCGCCGCGGCGAATTAATCCGCCAGTTTTCATTTAATTCGCGTTCATTTGTACGGTCTAATGCGAGCCTCAAATATCCCGAATAATCGGGAATCGGAACGGCCCCGCGGCCTGATAGGAGAAAATAGTGGTGGTCCGCTTATTTGTACACCGAGTGGCGACCGGATCGTTTTTATCGGGGCGAAAGCATGGCTAAACTCGTCGATGATCCCGGCAACGGGATACTTAAAAACACTTAATTTGCTTCTTGTTAAAACGCGGCGGAACGAGCCTGGAAGAATCGCAGAACTGGTTTCGCTGAATACTTTGTGGCTGCATCCTTGGGAGCCCGTGGAATTTTCCCCGTTCCGAAGGATGCATCGAATCCGAGGGAACGGCGGTCGTCGATTCCGTTGGATTTCGTCGGGATCGATTATCGCCGCGCGATCATCCGGTCTCTGGATCGAATTTTCTTCATCGGTATGCTCGATCATAGTCTTTTTTTTCTTTATTTGAGTACAGACGTTCTTTCGTTGTGCCGGAAGCACGATCAACTCGAGGAAGAGGAAATTGTTTGGCGTGTGATTGAAGAAGAGTATTAAATTTTTTGTTAATATAACAATAATTATTGTTATATGAATTTGATTGTTATATATACACTGCTCAGAAAAAGTTATAGCATAGAAAGTGTTGGATAAAAATTGGCCAACTTTGACTGACGATAACTACGCCGAAAATCATCGTAGGATGATCGTTCTTTTTTTAAATCAAAGCTCGAAACCTTTACTTTAAGACACCGTTTCTGGATTTTAAGTTCGATGCAGCGTCGATTTTAAATTCGATGCAACCCTACAAACGGGAGGTCACGTTTGTCGAATTGAAAATTGCCGAGTTTGACGTAATGCACGGTCTCTGTACAATTTTTTCCGGAGATGCCGCCAGCAGTGAAACGAAGTTCGATCCTTCTCCTTTAATCTGAAGAAAGAGAAACGTGGCTGCGATTTTTTTTCGCGAAGTTACACCACTTTAAAGTAGCGTCGTAGTCCGCGCATTTCGTTAAACTTGACAATTTTCAACATAACGAACATGGCTTCACATTTAAAAGATTACAACGGCGATCGTGCATCGAACTTAAAATCTAGAAACATTGCCTGAAAGTAGAGGTTTCGAGCTTTGATTTAAAGAAAACGTCAC
Source organism: Megalopta genalis (assembly GCF_051020955.1). Classification (NCBI taxonomy): domain Eukaryota; kingdom Metazoa; phylum Arthropoda; class Insecta; order Hymenoptera; family Halictidae; genus Megalopta; species Megalopta genalis. The sequence goes on along the minus strand of NC_135023.1, from coordinate 11,496,325 downwards.
CATCCTACGATGATTTTTCGCGAAGTTGTCGTCAGCCGAATTTGGCCAATTTTTATCCAAAATTTGTCCAATGTTGCAATTCTTTTGAACAGCATACGAATTATATAAATCTAAGAGATGAAAAGAAACCCAATAAGAAAGTGAATCTATAGAGTTGCAAGTTTTCCGAAGGAGATAAAGATTATATAGAATGTAATAGAACATCTTTCGAGAAGTGGTCTCCGTATCGAACTTTATCCATCGGTATGCACAATCACAGTTTTTACAAGTGCAAATATTCATTGGCCGGTTTCTTCGTCGCGCCGGAAGCACGATCAACTCCTCGAGGATCTATCAACCGAATGCTCGGATAGATTTCATTTGCTTCGCGTCGATAGCGACGGGGAAAAATGTGGAACTGGTTATGCTGAATACACTTGAGGCGTTTTCCGCGTGCAGAGGATATTGAATTCGAGAAGTAGCGACGGGTTCGAACCGCTTTTGCGACACCGTACACTCTACAACGATTCGTATAAAAGACATTGCTAACGGAGAATATTATTTTATAATATATGTATCGAACGACGAACTTTGGAGATCGAAGAGGAGTCTGCGCTTAGATTTGCCGCCCTTTAGGCGTTTCCACAAATTTTTAGAACGCGAAAATATGGGAATATTACCGAGCACTGAAAATCGTCGCTTTTTAAAAAAAAAGACTGCTCCGAATTTATTAAGGCTTCTCATAATTTTGATTACAATATCATGCTCGAATTAGGAAATTCGTTCAACCATTTTCCAAAGTGTCGACAAACCGGTAAATAATACTGCGAAATCGTTCGTTACGATCGTCTGCTGGATTTAATGTTAACAGAAGTGTTTCGCGTTATTATTAGACCGCGGAATTAACGGATTAACACTCTTTTAGTTCCTTTCGATGCTCTATCCTGTTCCACCGGCTAGTCGTTATTTCACGATCATCGCAAGGAATTTGTTTAATTCGCTACAAATCACCTGTTTATAGCTTTCGCGTGTTCGAACATATATTTCGAGTGACGGGAATCCGTGTAAGAACCGCTGTGGCACGAAGATATTCCCGGCAGGGCGCGGAATTAAATGCAAAGCGAGATAAACAAAGAAACCGTGGCTCGCATAATCGCGGGGGCGGGCAACCTGCGGCTCATCGGGCTCGTCGGATCCATAAAGACGTCGCAGTGAAGATGTTCTATAGGCTCGTTCAAAATTCTAATCCCGTGTTCCGACCGATTTCTCGTTCTTAACGATGCCCGCGCGGATGTTCGAATAATCTTGCGAAAATATTTCGGGAAAGTTCGCCTATGGAGGAAGCGCAACGATATTTCGCCGGGACGGTTGCGTAACGGCTTGGAAAGTTTGGACACACGCGTGGCCGGTCCACCGGTTTTGGATAAGCCAGGGAAAGTTATCGATTTCGAAAGAACAACTGACCGACTTCGTCTCTCGGCTCCAGCCGGCTCGTTCCGCTCCTCATCCGAGATTTCGCGACTTTGATTGGCGAATATGGATGAGCCGTTCGACGCACGCGAAATGCAAAAATCGACATTTCGAAACGATTAAAAATCGTCGTGAAATAATCTCGACGCGGTCATAAAAATGTGATATTGAAATGGCCTCATGAATAGTCTCATAAATAATTCAAAACGACCGAAAAATTTGTCCGATGATCGTCCAAGGAATGCTTTGCAAGAATAGCCTAACAAATAGTTCCAAGATTAGTGCAACAAATATCTCGAAAATAATTTTAATATAGTCGTAAACATACTGTTGAAAATGAGCTATAAAATGGCCTCAAAAAACAGCCTCAAAAATGGTGCCAAAATGGTCCAAAAACTGACCCAACAACGATCCAAAATACAGTAAATTCTTCTTAATTAATACTCAGCTTGTCCACAAAAGATTATAGTAATTGATTGACAACAACTAAACTAAATAACTAATCTCGTCTTCCTAAATTTTTCATTTCTATTTCCAAGCCGAGCGTCACTTAAGAATAATTGACTGCAACTCGAAAGATCGTTCGTAAATCGTGGTGAAAAATGGTCCCCGCGCTTGACCAAATCGGTACATCGCAGTTTTCCTTTGTTCGTTCCGATGACCTAACCAGCCATTGTAACGCGGGATCGATTGAATCAGCCTCTATTCTGACCACACACGGAAAATCTTCCATGGAATACGTAGAATTGCACGGCACACCGGCCGCGCACACTTTTACTTTTACGAATCGAGCGTGGGCAGCCGTTTGCTTCGCTGCCCACAGCTCAACCGGCCCACTCGATAGCCACCATTTTGAGGACTGCGAACAGCGTCGTCGGGTCCGCCGAAAACCGGAACGACCTTCGCCGTAAAAAAGAACCGAGCATTGTCTCCTATCCTTGGCAATTTATCGCGGTATCCCGTCGCGCGTGACGCCATTTTCGAAGGCCTCGCCGAAATTGGCCGGCCAATGCAATCCGTTGACGCTGTCGAAAAGAACGCCAAAAAAAGAACATTGGCGACCGGTGGTCTGAAGAACGTTTTTTACGGAACAGAGATTGCAGGAAACACAGCCTAAGACGAAACTGATTGGTTTCCTCGGAGAGAAATGCTCGATAAGCTGCGGTTTCTTATCTAAATGTACCAAGCTTTACGATCTGGTTTGTAAAAATTAATGTTGCATAAACCTGCCATTTCAACACGTTCGCTATCGTCATTTGCTTCGTTGTGAAGTATTCAAAGAATTTAACGAATCAAAGTTATGGAGGATATTATGCAAATGTGTCATGACTTCGAACAAAACGCTGTAATGAAAACTAGTTCGTCCATTTTTACGTGCGACGACCATGATTTTGCATTTCGTGCAGAGAACATGAAAGTGAATGTCATTATTGAAGAATTAGATTTAAAAAAGGTATACATAAAATAAACAAAAACGATTGAAATATTTTAAGAAATCAAAAATCTGAGATCTCTTAAACGCAGTTCTTTTTTTTGCCACATTTTACAAAATACTTCGAACGCGAATCCCACGTTGCCTCGAAGGATTAAAATTGTACAACGTGGCATAATATTTGGACTAAAACTTCTCCGTAAAACTTCTCGATTCAATGCAACGGATAAAACGAACGCAGCGATCGAAGCGATGAAAAACGATGAAAAATTCCGTGAAACCGATTCACTCGCGGTAAGAATCGGAAACAAAGGATCCGCTAAAAATGAGAGCTGAATCTCTGATCTTGCTCCGAGCACGAAGTGACCTGGCGTTGCGGTGCGAACGATTCAAAAATGTAGATCAGCGAAGAAAATCTGCAGGGTCGCTGAAAAATCGGCGGGCAGCCGGGAGCGTTGTTTCGCCGTCGAATTCTCTCACGGTACACGGTCCATTAGGCCGGCGAATGATTCGGTTCCACTCTCCACCCTCGGCGTTGCAGACCGGGTTCGGTACGTGTTTCGCGTGGAAATCGAAATGGCGGGCCCGGTGCCATAAGCCGCGCGCTATGCCGAGCTGCGGGTGCCGTTAATGAGTAACGCAAGCGAGCCAGTTATTTCGCGTGCATGCGCGAATATGTTCGTGTCGAATCGGTGCACAGAGGTCTGGAGCGCGGCGGTTTATGGTCAAAATTATGTTTTCGGACTCTCATATTTCTACGAAATTTGTCTCTTTGATACCTCGAAATTGAGCCCTTTGAAACCTTGAAATTCAAAGTATCAGCCCTTTGCAGTCGAAGCTATTTGAATTCGAAATCCGAAACATGATCTCTGATCTATGGCATTTCTATTTTATGTAATTTATTGCGATTTATGCATATGAAATTGAGCCTATTGGCAAGTACAATGCAATTTTAGTAGCTTTTTTTGAAATATAACGATATGTATAATAATTTTATAATTATATATTATAAAATATATATATATATATATATATCATAAAAAATATATAATATATATTATATATTATAATAATATATAATTAATATATAATTATAATATGTATGTGTAATATATATGATATTATAATAATATATAATTAATATATAATTATAATATGTATGTATAATATATATGATATTATAATAATATATAATTTTAAATATAACGAGTCTGATGCTCTTAGAATGATTTTGAAAAATAGTATACCGATTTTTAGTGGCGCCATTCGAGTGCGAAGGGTTAGATCAGATAACGTTTCAAGTGCAAAAGTATGAAATTGAAATTGCAATTAAATAATTTCAGTGTTCCGCACGCAATGCTGGAACGCATATTTGTGCTACAATTTCACGTGCGTGAGCTCGTTATTTTTCAATTAATTTAACGGTGACATAAGCATATTTCAATCAATATACGAATAATTTCAAGTTAAGTATACAGCGTGAACTTTGAGAAGAGTTCTACAAAAATGCTCGAAAATGTTAGCTCTCAGATTTGTTTCTCGTGAAAGCTCGGATTTTCGATATGCGCGTGTGTAAATTTCAGCTGCAGCTTCCTGCAGCTTTCAATTCGACGCGGTTACATTAACCGGCACACGTTCGCGGTACCATTTTGACCATCGCGCACGAAATCGCTGGAAAGAAAACCACGATATATGGTCAGTCGAGGAGAATCGAGCGGCACCTAAAATCACATTTTAAACAGACGCGAGCGTGCGAAAATAAATCAGAAATAACAGGAAACACGTTTCCTTCGTTCGACAAATAGCCCCGAAGCCATTCGCGTTACCGTCGGTCACGGCGAAACTCGGGGCTTTCTTGCGGACGGATAAAAACGGGCCGTTTCCTCCGAAGAGGAACCTACAAATTGCCAACGGTCACGCAAAAAACGAACGACGGATTAATGAAAGAGGCTGGGGCCGTTCGAGTGCAGCTGCGGCGGTGCATAAGCGCTCGGGATCGCCGCGAAATGGCCATCGTTCGTTCGGTCTCCGTTACGTAACGGGCAACTGGACCGACCTGCAGAAACCGGCAACGCGAGAGAGCCGATTACGTAAGCGACGAAAACGATGGCCCGGCTCGGCCATATTTGGCCCGCGTTTCGCCCGGTGCCATTTTAACGTGCCGTCCCGTTATCTGCGGCCGCGCCGCGCGTTCGCCAGCTTCGAGGTTCGGACGCCGTAGAATGGAGCCCGATTGAGACTAATCTGCACAGATCACGGCATTCGAGGATAAATGGCATCCTCGTTGCAATAAATGACGCTTCCGGTAGAGAAAATGCCGTCTATTGACGATCGCCCATTTATCCCCCTACGGTGTTCATAAAAACTTGCACCGATCGTGTCGCATAGAGCCGAATAAAAAACAAAAACGCTTCGGAAACGGCAGCATAATTCTACGATTTCAAGGTTATTGTATGAAAGAATATGATAATTGACACGAAAATACAGATGGAAGTAAACATTTTTATTTATGAAATTACTGAAATGTGTCCCCCTAAGAACGGAAATGTGGAAATAGCGAATTAGAAAATTAGGAAATATGAAATATTTTAATTTTACGCTTACTGCAATAATAGTTTGTGTCATACTTAGGGATAAGACAGTTTTATTTTTCCTCCGTTATCCACAACTATGGTTACAGTTTCTGTAAAAAAAAAACTCGATGATAGTTTATTGTATCTGTCGGCGAAAATGTCCTTCGACACGGCACCCATTAATCTATTAGCATATATCGATTTCTATTCCTTTACTTATTTATTGAATTAATCTCTTTATTAAATTTTGTCCGAGTCCAGTGAAATATTCGAATGGATCGCGGCTACGAAAAAACTGTTCAGACAAAAGCTATTCAGTATAAAAAGTTGTCTCACATAAGTATCAATAATTTTGTCATTTACGATGCAAGATGCTTGAATCTTGATATTTCCTTTTAAATCGAGGTATACATTTTCTCGCATTCCTATCACGACTGTACTCGGTTAAACATTTTCAGAAATTTCGCTAATGCTTTCGTCTTGCGGATCCTAATAACCCGAAGGGTTAAGCCATGGAAGGGTTAAGCCGGCGGAAAAACATCGTGAAAAGAGAACCCACGACGACGGACCAGGGTTCGTTTCAAAGCTCTGAAAACCGTCGGTATCCGAGTGCACGACGTTTGAAGTGCCGCATGAGTCATGCCCATTAGAATGATCATGGACACCGGCGACGGCTGGCGAACGCGATTGGCGAGTTCGAGAGGCGCATCGCGCGAAAGCACCGGCACGCCGCGCGATGTTGTTTAATTTACGATTCGCATGAGCGTGTTCGTATAAGCTAGCCATCGTCCAGGATGTGTCCGGGCTGCCCACAGGCTCTCCCCCGACGCCCACCACGATCTCGAGGGATCGCCGAGGTCAAAGACTCTCGGCTCACCTTCCTCAACCTTGTCCCGGGCTAGTCGCGCCGCGAGTTTCTTCCTTCCCGGGACAAATTGTTCCCATCGGCATACCAGCCCTTAAATTATGCAGACCCTCGCGCCGACTTAACCGTCGCCATTTACTCTCGGGACCTCTCGCTTCGCCACATCCACGATCCTCCAGCTCTACAACCCCCCCTGCCTTCCCCCCACCGAGAACTTTATTTTCTATCTAATATTGTTTCGCAGTGCACAGTGCCCGACCCTTCGGCCACCTTCGCCTAAGAGATACGATCCCTTCGACCTTTATTTTCTGCCCAATGGTATTCCACGGTGTACGGTATCGAATTGTTCAGCATTCGACGCGTTCGCCGCCAGCACGACGACCACGATTTTCTGTCTCGCGCAACGAACGCCGAGCCAATTTTGCGCGTATAATTACTGAACATTGTAGCGAGTGATACGACGTTTAAATAATTTATAGATTATTAGGAAACGTGGTTAATTCTCGGAGGCACGCGATTTTAACCCTAGAAAGATAACCATATGACAACGTACGTAAAAGATAACCATACGCTTCAGAGGCGCATGCTTTTCTAAGGCGTCAATTTTATACTAACAATGGATATTTATTTAAGTTAATCTAGTCATTTTAAAGGTTTGGCATTATTGTAAAAATAAAATGCATTTATATTATATTTTTTTATATTTTAAGTAATTTTAAACTTAAATCACTAGACCTCTATGAAAAATTAACAAAAATCAACAGTCTTCGCAGGCGCCTCTGCGACGTAGGTTATCTTTCTCGGGTTAAAGAAAATCAAATCCCAGAGAATGTTCACGCGACAAGAGAACTTATTTTTATTCTTTTTATTTTTGTTATTTTTATTTTTATTGTCAGGTTTGGTCCCGTTTCTACGTCTTTCTTGTTCCACCTACGGTCGTTTAACCGTTTGCGTACCAGATGGTTCTGAAAAAACAGGATCGGAAAGCGTCGAAGAGCGCGATCGCGTTCCTCCGATTATGTATCGAAAAAAGCCGTAAAACATAAAGTGAAACGTTATGAATGAAAATATATATACTGTTGCGAATTACACCATTTCTCTCGCGTCGCGGCATTTTATTTACAATAAAGAATATCAACTATAACACAATTCGATATAATAACAATTCGGATCTTTCAGAAGTGGGATGTTGATCGTTCGACGGTCCGATCTCGACTCTTCGATTGTCCGTTGGTAACGCACCTCCGTGGCAACCCCTATCTTCTATTATTCTTTAAGGAGTTGTTCACAACAGGGTAGTTTCACATTACAGCGACTTGATTTGGACAAGTCGCCGTAACAGTGCTATTAATTTAGAATAGGTAACAACGAAATGCAAATTGGATTACCGACAGCGATGCGACGCGCGACGTATACACGCGTCTGAAAGACTGAGCGCGTTTCGACAAATTTCGGGTGAGCCGTAAGTCGTCTGTTTCGGCGAAATGCCCTGGCTTTTCTCGACAGAAAATCTGAAGAGCGCAAAAGTGGCTCGTGGTACGCACCCTGTGCGACTTTGCTGGGCGAACAAAAGTAAATTTCGACGAACAAATAAGCGGTTCGTGCTTCATTTAGAAGTGCCGGTTGCTTTTCCCGCATAATGTACGGGGTGTCCGGAGCGGAGCGGCGATGCAGCGAGTTGATTATCTGGAAACGGCAGGAACCAGCCAACGGTCCGTTAAGGACACGAGCACGCGTTTGCATGGCGGTCTGCATGTATCGCTGACATGAGGCGTAGCAAAGAGAGCCCAGGCCGAGCGTTAGCTGGCGGCACGAGCACCACACGTCTCTCCTCGTAACGCTCGTAAGAAGAAGGCCGTAAGTCCGGTCACATAACGGTCCAGTTATGGTATGGCGAGGAAGAGATCTCTCGCCTCGAACACACGATTCCCTCGTTACACACGGCCTGCCTGTTCCCTTCCGTCGCCGCCATCTCCGCCTCCATCTGTCTCCTCTATGCTTCATTCTCGTTCTATGGTTCATCTATCGCGTGCTAGCTCGCGCCTCGCTCTGCCAACCGCGATAGTTAAAACAATCGTTCGAATCATTGGCGCTGGAGCGACGCCAATTTTCGTGGCGTCGCTGAACAAAATCGTTACATCTCGTTCGAAAACCATTTTTCACAAGAATTAACCGGTGTTATTGCGCTATTTTTAATGTATTATTTATTTTTAGATTATTTCTCGATATATGAGCCGTTTATTTTGAAAGTGGCATAAGTCACTTTGTTTTTAAGTCGATATATTTAAGGGTTTGTGTTTGAACACGTTTAAAAATATGGATGCTAACTTTCGAGAAAATTTACTTGTATTTTTGTTGTCTCAGGATACTGATATTTTTCTCAGTATAAATAATTTCGTATAAACATTAAAAAATCACCACTTTTCATTACGGTGAAGTGACTTCTGCCACTTTCAAAATAAACGGCTCATATATTTATTTAACTTCTGTACTCCGCGATTGACTGTACTCAGCATTTATATTTTATATTTTTATATTTATATTTATATTTATATTTATATTTATATTTATATTTATATTTATATTTATATTTATATTTATATTTATATTTATATTTATATTTATATTTATATTTATATTTATATTTATATTTATATTTATATTTATATTTATATTTATATTTATATTTATATTTATATTTATATTTATATTTATATTTATATTTATATTTATATTTATATATTATATATTATATATTATATATTATATATTATATATTATTATTATTATAAATTATATATTTATATATTATATTTATATTTACATTTATATTTATATTTCGTACGAAGACCCGCAGTTCAATTGTCAGATTTGTTTACATTGAACAGAACCGTAGGGACAGAGGAGCCGGTTACTGTCGGCTGACCAATTGCTGCGCCTTTCGTTTGTTCAATTAACATTCCGCTCGTCGAATGCGACATATTAAATTTTTGTATTCGGAAATAAACAATACAAAGGAATACAAGGATTTAATATGTCAAGATTGTATTTTATCGCTGCAAGTTTTATCGCGTCCAAGTTTTACCCCTTAGGATCGGGATACGTACCTTGAGGATCCCTCCAAGCCTCTGCGAAAGTAAAGCTAGGATTGCTAAAACAGGTGACCTTGAACTTGCTAAAGATAACCAGCTTCCTGAGAAACTCTCGTCAAGGAGCTTCCGCGAAACAACGAATTACGAAATCGTTTCCGTCGAACGTTCGATTTGTCGATTTCGTCCTTGGGCTTCGATAGCCCGGAGCCGATCGCGACGTCTCGTCACTTATGATTGCCTTGAAATTATCCTCGCCAGCAAAAGAAAGGCCCCATTATCCGCGCCGATATCAAAATTGCTGTACGTCCGCGTGCCCTGTAATCCAACGAAACTGCCCGGTATCGCGATGTTATTGCCTGTATGCGCTATAGATTATCCCCGGGTCCGTAATCGGTCCCGATGTCTCGATCGCAGAATTAGCGCAATTATCGATCGGCGGGCTACCTATACAAAGGCTGTACCTACCTACAAAGCGTGCCGAAGGGAGATCCCGAGGAACACGCCTACCAGCGGCGAAACATCAGAGAAATCAATCTGGCAGTTTCGTCTCATTAATCAAGCTAATAGGGTTATTATGCATGCCCGATTCGTTTATGGTCGCCGGTAGGAGAGTATAGTAGACGTCGTACCAAAGCTCCGAGTCTCGTCTCCCTTTCGACGACGCACGGTGGTAGATTACAAGTTGTCAGGTTGTCACGACTCGCGGGGAAGCATAGGTGAGCATTTGTTTTTTTCTTTGTTTGTTGCGGATCCTCTCCGGCCGTACTTACCAGCTCGGTGGGCATGGTGTTGCAAGACCTTAGGGGCAGGTTGTAAGTTATGGGGGTGGGCTGGCTCCTGTACTCCTGAAGGCAGGAGCTGTTCTTCGACAGGCCCCGCGGATACACCAGACCATGGAAGTCCGTGTTGCCCTCCGTCGAGATGCGAACGATTATCGACTCGCTCGCGCACTCGATCTGCACCGTACTCGCTATCGCCGCGGTGGCTGCAACAGATTGTACAGGAAATGTAAATCATTATTCGGGAGTAATTTATTTATTGGGGCTGGATAGGTCTGTTCTAGGATTATGGTCTAATAGAAATATGTTTGGAACGTGTGGTTGCCGAAACTGGTCGATGCGAATGGTACTTTCGTGGTAGAATTCTTAATTAACAAATTCGTAAAGCTAGAATTTTATTATGCAGAAAAATGCATGTCATGATAAATTCGGAATCTGGCTGGAATTTCATTGTGCAGAAAAATGCATGTCATGATAAATTCAGAATCTAGCTGGAATTTCATTATGCAGAAAAATGCATGTCATGATAAATTCAGTATCTGGGTAGAATTTCATTATGCACAAAAATGCATGTCATGATAAAATCAGAATCTGGCTAGAATTTCATTATGCACAAAAACGCATGTCATGATAAATTCAGAATCAGGCACTGAAATCGATACAAAAATATAGAAAAATGCTCTCTTAAGCTGCATGAAAAATGCACTCTTAATTTGACTAAAGAAATGAATTGCCTCGAAACGTATTCGATTGAACCGAACAAAGATATTGGATTTGAATTATCCAATAATCCAATTAGTCCCTATATCTGTCGCGAGAATCAAGCGATGACGAGTATACTCGTCGAACACAGAGTAAACGCCGATGTTAAAATATTGGATCAAAAAGACGCTTAATTAACAATTCTGCTGTAGGGTGGTATTCAGCAGAGCAAGGAACGGTACATAATGGCACTTTGCACGTCGAACGCCAATATCGTGATTCTTTCCTAATCTTATTGTTATAACAATGTATCTTCGTGCAGCATTCTCAAAATATTCTAAACATCTTGAAGTTTGAGAATTCGTTTCTGTTTTCACTAAAATCACAATTTAAATAGCCAATGGTCACTACTTTTTACGAGTATACTCGTCATGCCACTTATCCATGACGAGTATACTCGTCGAACACGTCTAACTGGTTAACAAAGTAATTTTTCGACGAAAGTCGACGAAAGTTAGTAAAAAGAAAGAGATAATCTGTCGAACCGAACGTTAAGCGGCACGATCGGAAAAATCGATGATCCGATTCCCGACGAATCGTTAACAAGAAATCAAAGCCACACCTCGTCGGTTAACGAGACACGGTTCTCGTCTACGTACAACACTCCCCCGATGACTTATCAATTGAATCATTGAGAAGACGTCACGTTTTACAGTTCTAACTGTAAATCGGCTGATGAAGTTCGCTCGCGATGCCGTCGAAATCGTTACCGCGAGTGCGAATGATATAACGGTACCCTTTCGTCGATCAATTATAATCAGTATCGCACTTCAATTCGCACGGTCTCACGATACACCGTTCGATCGGGATCGTCGAGTACAGAAATTGATCGTTGACCATGCTGTTCACGCTTTCAACCGGTAGTCCCGAGGTCGACGAACCTCTCTATTCCTTTGATTATGAAGAAACCTCGCACTTCATCGCGCGAGTCCACAATTTCTTGCGAGTTTCTTGCGCGTAATCGTGGACTCGCGAATTTATGAATTAAGAATTTTAAGCAGCGCGTAAAAATCGATTGCGTGTTTTTTTTTCTACCGATTTCGATGCCTAATATAGATTCTGAATTTATCACGACACGCGTTTCTATGGATAATGAAAATCTAACTTTACGAATTTATTAATTAAGAATTCTAAGCAGCGAGTAAAAATCGCTTGCACTCTTTTACCAATTTTACTGCTTCAGTCAGAGTCTGAGTCCTTTTTGACACACATTTTTGCGCCCAATTAAATAGGAACTTTTAAACTGCAGGTCTGAATCGGTTGCACCATTTTTTTTGACTACTTCACACCGCGGTCCAGAGTTCGTTTGCCCCGATGCTGGAGCCAATGTCTCCCGTGACAAATCGCTGAATCGCCAAACGTTTTTTGCGCGATCCCGTGACGGCGAAGTCGACGATGAGCACGCACTATTACGTGGCCGTTCTTTCGCGGCCCATTAAAACGTTCGGTCGAGCGATCGCCGTCGCGAAAAAACGATCGAGCGAAACCGAAAAATCCGAATGTCTGTACTCTCGCCGGTAAGACCGTTCGTTTTTTACGGGATCGGTTGTGAACAGGGGGGAACTGTACCGTTTCCGATATAGCTCGCGTGGAAATCCCGCAATTCGATTGTGCATTCGGTGACCTGCCAGCAATTAGTCGCTCCGGTGCGTTCACCCTAATAAAACAGCATTGTTATCGAGCCCGCCTTCGCGATGCTAATTACGCTCGTCATTACCGGGATCCGCGGTCGACATGCCTGATCTTAACACTTTGTGGACCCGATGCCGCGTAAATGCGCACAGTTTTGCTATAATCGTAAATCTCGTCGCAGATGTCATTTCATCTCCGATAGTTCACGCTTGACGAATGAAAGGTACCAATTGGTATGCTCCGTGATTCAATCATTTTCTATCGTAATATAGGAAATATCGTGGAATATTATAATCAATCCTCGAGTAGAATTCTCAGTGATTATGGTGGTGTGAAACTACGATATGGGACGTATTTCATTTCAAAGAAGAAATTTCACTGAAACAGAGTTAGGCGACATTTTATTCGGATAACGGATAAGAGACGAGGATGAAGGAATAAAATTTTATTCGACATTATCGAATAAAAATTGATCTAGATAACAGTTCGTCCGAACAAGATATTATTCGAATAAAAATTCATTCGAGTAAGGAAGTTATTTGTTATTCGAATAAGAATTTATATACAGAAATTAATTGAATCGATTTTTCGGCAAATGTTAATACGAAATGAATAACAACTTCGATCATAAGCGATCTTAATTCGGTGTTCGCCACTTTTACCTCGCACCGCAGTTTTTATAATAATAATAATAATAATAATAATAATAATAACGTCGAAACTCGAATCTATTAAACATCGAATTTTAATACTCAATCACAAAGTATCTGCTAGTTTATTTGATGGCCGAACCGATCATTATTTTCTCGAACAGCCAAACTGGCTATAATTGAATTTAATTGGCCAGGATATACAGCGGTTCCGAGAAAAATCATTTGCTTTCTCCGATACGCGAATTATAATCTTATTCTTCTCATAAGTGTATAAAATCTGTGGCCCATAAAACGCTTCTAGAACCTGTTCCGTTCATGGTCTCGGGAGTTAAACATTTCTCAATTAAGAACGCTTGTAATTAACGGAACGCCTGCAGTACGTCCAGGAGATCGGCTCGGCGAAATTTCTCAAAAACAGATCGACGATTTCGTGGATCTTTTAGATCGCCGTGCAAGAAGCCAGGGACGGTGGTCCCGTTTGGGATCGTCCCAGCTGCCAGACGCGGTTACGAAACCACGTGAACGCTAATTGTTCAGCCGCGAGCGGCCGCGAATTAAGACGGGATTCCGTCGCTCGGTTCAGCTCGCGTGCAATTAATTCGCCTGCTTAAGCGGCGGGGCTCGTTTAGACGAGCCCCGGCGAGCCAGCCAAATGACAATGATCATCGCCGGTTTAGCATTACCGGCGACGGGAAGAAAGACAATGATGAGAGAGTCGTGAACTTGACTCTCCGTGGCGTCCTCGGTTTCTCCGGGACCGAAACCAGCCACGTTCGATCGCCGACAATATAAATAAACGTCGCAGTTCGCGCAAAAAGGCTTCGATAATTCCTCGTCTACGATTTTAGAATAGCGATTATAAACGCTTCTAATGCGTCCAACAAATTTTTCTTTATAATTTCCAATATCTGGCGCGCTGAAGCATCATGTCGAATGCGATTCAAGGGTTTCCGCTATTTATTTCGGCGTGCTTGTTTAATAAAAATATCAGTTGGCAATAAAATATATAAATAAAATCTTAATAATCTCTAAATAATAATTAATATTAATTAATATTAATATTATAATTAATTAATAATCTCCAAATAAATAAAATCTTCAGTTGGCAATATTTATGATAATTTAGCGTGCAATTCGAGTGGTCGTCATCGTCATGTGCATGTAACTTCCACGATCTCGTTAGTTTTTACAAAACTAGACAAAGTGTTATTCAAGATCGTAAATTATGATCATCGTGCCATCTATGCTGGCATGCAGATACGCGAAACGCAAGAAAACCAGTTTACTAACATAAATAAATTATTGTTATTATACGATCTCCGCGGAGTAAACCATGAAAATAATAACTTGCTCGAAGATCCGCGGTCGCGGCGTAATATTTTATTAAATATTATTTTAACGCATGGTATTATGTCGTTAAAAAGTTCTGCAACGGTGATGCACGGCGTTGAATAAATTATTCCAGCAGTGTGGATATAAACGGAGGGGAAAAATCGAAGACGATAGCATCGAGCGCGTTAAGGCTGCGGCGAACGGAATGTCTCGGTAACAACTATGCAAGCTTTGCATGAGAATGTAATAGCGCAATAATGAAAACAAGAAGGTGTAGCATCGAGGCATTAGCTACGCTGCAGATTTCAATGGTCGGAATTGTCAACTGTGTCACGTTGGAGATTTCAATGCGTGGCAATATACAATCGTTGCATCGGGGACTTGAATGCTTGGTGACGCGGGAACACTGCCGCATCGGAGATTTCAATGCGCGGCGCCGCGGCACTGTCGCATCGGCCGTGACTTCAGCCTCCGCTAAATTAGCGTTGCAATCATTAACAATAACGTCGAACTGTTGCGTCGATCATTAATATTTCGACTGCCACGCCAATCATCCGAAGAATCTCGTGAAATTAAAGCATTTCGTTTATATATAATCAGGTTCAAATCGAGAAGTTCAGTTCTACGACACTAATTACATTTTTAATATTCTCACGTTTCGCGGAGATATTAAAATAAAAATCCGCGCTTTTTTTAGATTCTTTTTTTATTATATTTATTTATAGTTATTTTCTTTTCCTTCAATATATTGTACATTAGTACAACATCTAGTGAAAATAATGTCTCATTATTCTCGAAAACTAAATTATTATTGGGAAAATAAAACTTTGAATGCCTTCTTCTTTAAGCTTCATTATTTAGACATATCTCAGTATCGAATTAAAGCAGCGATACGAGTGACACGACAGGGAGATCGTTAAACTAATATTCGGTTTTATTTACAGGTGGAACTTCGTCCTAATTCTTCGAGGCCCGCGTCTTCATTTCGGTGAGTGTAATTTTTGCGTGGAACTTAGGGTTAAATTGCTCGAAGATGTTTACCTCGATTAGCAGTATTGGAATATCTGTTATTTGAATCGATTTCACGCGCAATCAGCGTAGTCCAAGGTAAACACACATGCACAACACGGTTTATTGTACAAGTCAATGCGGATTTAATCTAACTTCGTAACTGTGAAACATTTCTATTATCCGAACACTATGTCATCGCTTGGATAATCGAGGCTATACGTTCTTTTACCGAAAGCTGAAAGCAGTATAGATGTCCTAGCAGTCCATCGATCTTCGTGAGTAAAAAAGAAACGGGAAATCGACGAAACTCGAGCGAGTTGACCGCCGACGCGATCGGAAACGTTATATCAAGGGAGCAGCCAGCAATTAACAGTGATTGGCACACGAACGGCGACATTTAAGGTGGACAGTCGTTTCCCAGGCGCCGTTCCGTTGTTTCGAATGATACCGAACGATTCCCTATGGAATCGGAGAAGCAGTCCAAGGAGAGGGAAGCAATTAGCCGCACGCGAGTATCAAGCGTGCGAGCGATTGGCTCACGAACCAACCGATCGGTTCTTTTCTCGGCGGAAGTATCGGCGTCGGATCTCAAGAGAGAGAGAGAGAGAGAGAGAGAGAGAGAGAGAGCGAGAGAGAGAGAATAAAAGCCAGAAAAACCGTAGGAGAACACGAGAATCGCCTTGTCCGCGAGGTCGACGACCGGCGACCATCTTCTTCTCCCTCTTCACGCTTGCACGAACGCTCATTTCGGGTTTTTCAACGCCTCTACCCCCATAGCGGATCCGCGGATGAGGAACACGGGAAAAACGGACGCTCTCGGACCTTCACCTCTTTCCTGGTACCGTGATTCCAGTAAACTCCACTTTTATGGGGATCTTAGGAATCGCTGGACAGCTTAGCGAGCACAAGAACCATGGGACTTCTCATTTCACTGGAAGCCAACTGAATTTATTTCGACGATTCAGCCGTAGTTCTTGTCCACGGCGAGATCGATGCACTTTGTCTTCTTCTTCTTCTTCTTCTTCTTCTTCTTCTGGGAAGAAGAGCGGCTTTCGATCGAATTGGTTCACTTTAACCCCTTAGACGGAGAAATGTTTTCATCTGTGATGTTATCATTTTGCTTAGGGACTTTGTTATAGTACAATTTAATAACAATGGGATAGAGAAAAACCTTTTGTTACAGAAGAAGTGATAACAAATAGAGAGATTTTTATGTAGCTATCGCGTAAATGCAAACAAAGAGGAAAATAGAGAAAAAAACAGAAAAGAAGAAAATATCGAAATAAGTTTAAATATGTATATATATGCATATTTATACATATACATGAATATACATATAATACGAAATAAGAAGAAGAATACAAAAAAGCGTAGCGAGCACAATAGATATCACTTTATCGGAGTATTTATCAGAGTATTTTATCTTATCAGAGACATTTCATCGGACGTATAAGTAGCTGCCAAAAAAATAAGAGAAAAAGGATACAATGAAAACGTTCTAAACAGTGAACCCAAAGCAGCAATACGACGCTGTTCGGGAATGATCGAATGAACGCGAACGAGTTGAAACGAGGCTCATCAAATGAACGCGTTAGAACAGCTAGAAACGATGTGGGTCGCGTGAGACGTTCCTAGAGAATTCGTGCACTCGCAGGAAGATTGATGTAGGATCGAGCACGTTAGACGAGGTTCCCGGAATCGTGGATCTAGAAGGATCTACGTAGGATCGCCGGGGTTAAAGAACCGTCGGCGATTCGTGGAAAAAGGTATCTTTTTCGCGCCGACGCGTTCCCCCGTCCGGCTGCCAAACGATAGAGAAGGAAAAGGAGTTCTCTAACCGGAAACCGAGAGGCTCGCGTGTCGTTTGCAAATCGTGGCCTCGGGTACACGCCTTTGTTTCACCCCGTGGAGCCTCATCGGATGATGACTCAGGTGTAGAGGAAACGACGACGTCGCAGACGCGCGATCTTAGGGGGGGAAACGATCGTCGGACCGTAGAAAGGGAAACCGAACGAAAACGCGGGACGATCGTTTGTTCTTTTTTTTTCCTATTCTTCTTCTTCTTCTTCTTTTTTCGATTCATTTCAACCGCGACGAGCTCTCCACGAACGACGGCCGTCGTCTCGATCATGAAAGCGAGCCGAAAGGTCAAGTACCCTTCGGCTTCCGGCGTGACTTATGCACGCCTGGCCGCACGTGTCTACGATTTAACCCGCGAATTCCGCTCTCAGGGAAGAGGATTCCGCGGCGGGAAACGTGGAAATGGGAAACGTACTTCTTCCTCGGTATTTACGCCGGACTCCTGCCGAGTGTTCCCTCAATTACGGGATTTTTCACGTTTCGGTTGGTTTGGGATCTGCCGCATTTTTCGCCGCGGCACACTCGGAAACGATTTTCCCCGCGAGACTTCGGAGAATCGATTTGGAAATTGCTCGCGGAGAGAGTTGCTTAGTGAGAAACACGCGTGGTGGAAGAAAGGTGGAACTGTTCTTCGAGTTCTCTTGCAAGATACGTGATACATTCGAAATCTAAAAATATATTCCAATTTTTAACTGACGGCAAAGTAAATAATAGAACAAATGTCGAATTAGAGAATTGTTCTATCAGGAGAAACTATGGAAATGTTCACCGTGTTTAGTAGATGGTGTGAAAAACATGTATAATAGAAGAAACAATGAAACTGTTCTTTGATCTTTCTTGAAGAATTCATCTATAAAATTCATACTTCGAATTCTATAGAATCTGAAATAGTAAAATAAAAATCGACTAGAAAATTATTCATCGAGGAAAAACTATAGAAAAATTCACTACATGTAGTAGATAGTATGAGAAACGTGTACAGTAGAAAAAGAAACCTAATGATTCTTCAGGTTCTTTAGCAAAATAATATCACTTCGAATTCTAAATAATTTCACTAAGCAAGATTAGATTAGATCGTAAAATCGATTAGAAAATTGTTCCTCGAGGAAGCATTACGATAAAAAGTATCACTATTACAGTGAGATATATCAGATAGGAGAAACACGAAAAAAACCTTGAAATTTTCTTATGAAACCGTTTCGATTTATAAACCATTGCATCGAGTAACAGATAACTAAATTCTAGAATGTATTAAAAAGTCGTTCCTTCAGAACGAACTATGAAAAAAGTGCTATTGTGCTAAGTGGGACGCGTCATGAACACTTAACGAACTGCTTAAATGCTACTTCACTTGCGCGCATTCTCGTACGAAAGAAGATCTTCGCAATGCAGTCTTCACAGTTACACACAGAGAGTCGCATATTTCTACAAAATCCAACTGGAAATCACATCTTCGCGATCGCGAATGAGATTTTTAGAATTCTTTTTTCGCAACCTATCGCCGTCAGATCAAGAAATCGAGGTCGAAAATCGGCGTCGCTTCGGGAACGTTTGAAGGCACCGTGAAAGAACGTTTGACGGGGCGAAGGCTCGAAAAGCTGCCGCACCGGGACGACGCACAGTTATGCAATATAGCTCTGCGCGGCTTCCGTGCGTGAGATTTTAATGCACCGTGATGAACACGAGCCGCATAATACATCGGCGACGTAACCGATCTACGCCACGCGACTTCCTGTCACCGTCACGAACGCGCACCGTCGATTAGGGGGAAAACATTTCTTTAATCCCAGTATCTTTGAAAACGGATATTGAATTGAATGCAAGTCCAGGAACTGCACACAATAAATTCTCCCTAATTGACGCTCAGCTTGGAAACGGAAATGGACAATTTGGGAAGAGGAGACACGATTATTCGAGGTCTTTATAGTTGCCGATTGTCAATTATGAGAACGAGCCGCAAGGCTCGATCAATCGTACCTCCTCTTCCCAAATTGTCCATTTTTGTGTCCAAGCTGAGCGTCAATTGGAGAGAATTTTCTGTACCTTCAAAGTAATTTTAATGTAGTCGTAAAGATGCTAATAAAAATGAGCTGTAAAATGGCCTCAGAAACAGCCTAAAAAATGGGCCCAAAATGGTCTCAAAACTGATCCTACAACAATTCAAAATGCAGTCAATTTTCCCTAATCTCTCCAATAATAAAAATCTCTCCATAGCAAAAATGGATAGTCGGGAGTTTATCCGAGGAAACTAAGAATATTCATGCAATAATTTCAACTTATTGAAGTCATTTATTGACTTGTTGCAAGGTAATGCTTTTGCAACAATGGTAAGAAAGATCAATTATTCTTTAAGACAAAAATGAAAGAAAATTGTACTTGGCTTCTATATCTTCCAAATGATGCATACATTTTTTATTTTGCATAAAGATCCGGAATTTATTTATTGCTCGATTAGGTTAGACAGAACTGCGTTCGCCCTTTTGGCAATTGAAATGGTCGAAGGCACTGTGCCTTGTAATTCTTCAGACTGACCTCTGCAGCTCTAACGAAATCCAACAGATCGGATGCAAGGTCCAACAAGATCCAACAATAAAATTTAATGCTTGGTGCTCCCAGCTTGAAGTGCCTAAGCTGCGAAACGCATTCCTGCGATTTTCGAGGAACATGCAGCCAGTTAACCTGGCGAGTTCCCACGCGGCCCGACAATAAAATGATTCAGCGAAGGGCATGCGCCGAAGATTCGCCGATCCCTACGTTTGATCGCCATCGTAAAGGCTGTATCATTCGGATTATTAACTCCGAATCCCGTGAACCGGCGACGATGCACCATCCTGCGTTTCTTATCCGACAATAAAGCGAGGAACTGAAAGCCACGGGGAGAGAGAGAGAAAGAGAGAGAGAGAGAGAGAGAGAGAGAAAGAAAGAAAAATAGCAGAAGAAAAGAATCGGCGAGTTTCGCGGTAGCCTGAGCGGAAAGGAATTCGCGCGGACTCATCGGGACGCGCAGGTGAATCGTTCTAAAGCTGGCAGCTTAGTCACCGTTTCCAGAATAGACAAGTCTTTCAGCAATTTCGCCCCGCTGCGCAATCTCTAATTCACCGCGGCTGAACACCTGGCCCTGATTGCAGGCCATCTTCCACTGGAAAACGGGTTAACGAGCCGAAATTCAGTAACGAGCCGATTACCATAATCGCCGGACCGCGTCTCTCTGCGGTCTCCTCGTTGCGAAACCGGCGGCGCTGGGTTTTTGATTGTCTGCAAGAAGGATTTCAGCGTGGAAACGCCCGGCAGGCGAGCAGTATTTGCATATCGCGGCCGCCGAGGTCCTTGAAGCTTTTTTGCTAGTTTTATTAGCCGGCCCAGGTGTTCGGCCGAGTGAAAATTCTGCAGGCCCCCTTGGAAACCGCCGTTACTTCCATGTGGGAGTCGATTCGAAAGCTTCTAGACTCTCGAAACGGCTGGCCGTTCCGGTCGAGTTTAGGTTGAAAATTACAGAAGCTTCCGATTCGCTGTTCTTGGATGTTTCGATAGGACTTTTTTAAGCGGAGACAATTATTTGGAAGATTGCGGAGGCGTTAGACATTTGTGAGGACTTGCAAACTTTTTAATTCTGTTCAGCAGGCTTGGAAATTTGTTTGAGAAGTTTTAAACGTTTATAAGAAAATTTTAAACCGAAGATAATTATTTGATAGCTTGTTGTAGGTGTTCGACATTTTTTAGTACTTCTGCATTGTCTTCCAATTTAATTTTAACCAGTTAGCTATTAAAATACTGGATTAAAAAGACGGTTTTATTTTATATAATTAACAATTTTGTTACCAATATTTACTTATTCACTTAACATTAATATATGCTAGATACATAATGAACGAAAAATCAAATCCTTATAAAAGATACAAATTCAAATTGCAGTGATAATCAGCAAAGCATGGAAGCACTTTGCACGTCGAAATCTACTTTTTCTAATCTACTTTTTGTAACAATGTAAACACCTTTGTGCAGAATTGGCCTTAAAATATTCTAAACATCTTGAAATTTGGGAAATTGGTTATTGTTTTCACTAGAATTACAATTTTACTCATCATACCACAAAATACTGCCATTTCTCCGCGACGAGTATACTCGTCAAACACGACCAACCGGTTAATCGATCTAAAATCAGCCGAGCTTAGAGTTCGAAGAGTGGTGGCAACGTTTCGACGACCAACGAATCTGTGCATTGTCGAGATGTCCGTTCATTCGATTGTAGAACAGCGATTTCGCGTGTTCCGGCTGAGGAGTTTCAGGAACGTATAAAACGAGGGATGTAGAAAATGATAGACTGATGTTCCCCGGGATCTAGCAAGGTCCCCGGAAACACGGTGAACGCGGAGTTGACACGTCCAGTCGAGCACAGGAATTCCGTTAGCCTCGGGGGAAAAAAAAAGCGTTTCCATTGACTTGCCCTGTGTGCATTATAACTGTCATATTGCACGCGACTCGCGTCTGCATCCTGCGCGTCGTGGTCCCGCTAACAACCGGATGTACTTGGCAACGTTACTCGCCGATTAATGCACGGTCTCCGCTCGTTCGGATAACTCCGCGACGTAATAGCGCGCGTTAAGCTGTTAAACGTTTAGAAAATCAACAAAACTCCGCGTTCTAGGAAACGATCTATCTGGATGGAACGAATAAGCGAGCATGTTTTACGATAGCAAGAACGATCCCAGCGGCAAGATAAAACGGCAACGATTATCTATAGGGGAACAACGATACTGTTTCTACCGAGTATATATGTTTTTTCCATACGAAGCGGATGAGTATGCGTGTCGTTCCGGCCGAAGACGTTAAACAATGGTTTGATAATTCGCGTCGGCCGCGCTGGAAATTACGAGGGTCCTCTGCGGAGCCTCTACGAGAAGCTCGGCACGTTTGCCAATCGCCGACCAATCGGATTCGTTTTTACGGGCGACGGACATCTCGAGCCGGAATCATTTTGGTGATCGTGATTTTCCAGCGATTTTCTAGACGCCGTCGTTCGTGTGTTTCGCACGGAGAGAATCAAACGCAATAATTAATTGGTTAATGTTTCCTGCAAAAAAATCAGCACAATGATGATAATGGTAACTATAAAATAACGATAAAAAAAAATAGCTGTTAAGATTAGGATCCGAGGAACATGGATCCGAAGAGGCAGCAGGCCTATTAAATCAATCTATTTGCAAGGAGAAATGAAAGATAATGCCTCAATCATCAATTATTCTGCACGGCACTATCCGAAGCTATTTCGAGGCTATATCGATGCATAAAGCTGTAATAGGCTCGCAGTTATCCCACGGGAAAATAGTTTCGTTTCTTTTCATCGGTGATAAACTAACGAACCGATACACACCGCAATCACTTTCTATTTCTTCCTCTCGCTTTATATTACTCTGAAAAATAAAACGGCACCGCCGATGCGATCATCATCGTATCTATCAGAAAACGCACATTCGAGTGACATAATCGCGATGGAATAACGCTGTTCTTTCTTGTTTTTTCGTCGCGAGTGTCCGCAACAAGGCCCAACGAGTCCCATTAAACGTG
Organism: Megalopta genalis; assembly: GCF_051020955.1. Lineage (NCBI taxonomy): Eukaryota > Metazoa > Arthropoda > Insecta > Hymenoptera > Halictidae > Megalopta > Megalopta genalis. The sequence goes on along the minus strand of NC_135023.1, from coordinate 11,473,320 downwards.
TAACCCTAACGAGTGCCAGAGATCGGGGTAGCGCAGCTATCGCGAGCCGGTTATCGATTTTCGATCTTCCAAGCAGCCTGATCACCGGCTCAATTAGTTTGCCCCCGGTATAAGCGTAACTAAGTCTTCATTGTGTCCGATTAAATTGTTCACACTCGGCTGCTAATGAACGCCGATAGGAACAGAACTGTGCTGCGTTCGCCGGGCTCCGCGGGTTTCCCGGCGTCCTCCACGACATCCTTCGTTCTAGCATACTTACACGTATCCTGAACGAGCGCATCCGAACCTTGTAACGATCAGTTACGATTCCCTGTCTGATTTGTTATTATCGCCGGCGAATTGAATTTTCATGTTTGGTAATTACTATTAAGATACACAATCTCGCGCGGTCGCCTCCAGCGATTCAATGTACACGTTAACGTTTTATTCATTGTTCGTAGGCTAAACTACTTTGCAATGGAGAAGAGTGTGTTCATCGTGTTCCCTTTTTTCCCGATGAGCTGCTACGAACATTCTTCGCGGGAACTAGAAACCTATATCGCACCGTGGTGCGCGTGGTTACGCTATTTTTATGGTCGGCAAATTGGTCGATTCAGATGCCTGTGCTCAATAGGACATTATTCGAATTCTTTCGAATATTTGTCTGGCATAATTGTCCGGACATTTCGTTCGAATAACAATTATTGGAGCTATTTATTCGAATAAATTATTCGAATAGAGATTGTAAAATTATTCGAATAACAGTGCAGTAATACGGAAGAAATGTACCGATAAACTATGAAAAAGGATACTTTATATTCTACCATTTATTTTTCAAATCTATTATTTTCCACATCAAAATTCCTGTACAAATAAATCGTTATATAGCTAAATTATTATTAAATAGCATATTTATTCTCTATATTATTATATATTATTATATTATATTATATTATATTATATTATATTATATTATATTATATTATATTATATTATATTATATTATATTATATTATATTATTATTCTATATATTAATTCTCTTTCCGAGTGGGTTCTTCAAGTTTACCAAACAATTACATCCTTCTTCATTCTTTCACAATAATTTACAAAGAAAAAGGTAGTCTATATCTATCTAATATTAAACTGTATTTATATATAATATATATTATATTATTATATTATTATATATATTTTATTATATTATATTTATATTTATATTAGTCGTCTTTAATTATTATAAATGAAAAGTAAAATTTCATTTCGATTTAAAAGAATAACATCCACGTTTAACAGATTACATTCGAGATCTTCACAAAATCCATTGTTACAGTGCAATTAATTAGTATTTCTGTAGGTATTTCCGTATTTCAGTATTTCTGTCGGTATAACAGAAAACACATCTCAGATCGAAGACCATTTTTGATAATCGAAAGAAAGTTCTGATTTCCATGATTCTGATTCGGTTTTACGTTTTTCTATCGCGAGAATCGACAACGCGGACACGTGATCGGGATGTCGCGCCGCCGGATCCACAGGAGATAGGTGTCCGGATCGAGATTACCATTCCACTTGCATAAGAGGAACGTGCCCCGCGTTCGTAACGAGAAAAACCAGTCCCGGTGGACATTGGAGCATTTCAACCGGCGGGGTGAACTCGTAAAGCACTCTGCACTACAAACCAGATGGAAAAAAAGAACCGGCTGCGATCTGGATCATCCGGCATTCTAGATCGTTCGTGCATCTGGAATCCTCTTTGGAAGGTTAATCGATAGGCTGGCGCAACGTCCGCGAGATCGTTCATAGCTAATTGTATCTTACGAACGCGAACACGAGTAATCCATTTTGAATTTGTATTGCTAATTGCGACCTCTATGATCCGGAATTTTTATACACGCGTACACGAGATTTATATTCTAAATTTGTTCACTAATTTTAACGACGAATTCTCCTCAGTCGACAGAGTCGCATGTATCACCTTTTTTAAATTCTGGAGAACGATGGCAAATCATTATAGAATAATGGTAAAAATTCTGGAGAACGCTGGCAAACCATTCTAAAATAATGGTAAAATTTTGAGAGGCGATGATAAATCATTTCAAAATAATGGTAAAAATTCTACAGAACGATGGTAAATTATTCTAAAATAATGGAAAAAAATTCTGGAAAACGATGGTAAACCATTCTTAAATAATGGTAAAATTTTGAGAGACGATGATAAATCGTTTCAAAATAATGGTAAAAATTCTACAGAACGATGGTAAATTATTCTAAAATAATGGAAAAAAATTCTGGAAAACGATGGTAAACCATTCTTAAATAATGGTAAAATTTTGAGAGACGATGATAAATCATTTCAAAACAATGGTAAAAATTCTACAGAACGATGGTAAATTATTCTAAAATAATGGAAAAAAAAATTTTGGAAAACGATGGTAAACCATTCTTAAATAATGGTAAAATTATGAGAGACGATGATAAATCATTTCAAAATAATGGTAAAAATTCTACACAACGATGGTAAATTATTCTAAAATAATGGAAAAAAATTCTGGAAAACGATGACAAACCATTCTAAAATAATGGTAAAAATCTGATGTACGATAACGAATCATTCGAAGATAATAGTAACAATTCTGGAAGACGGTGATAAATCATTTCAAAATAATGGTAACAATTCTACGGAACGATATGGCAAATCATTCTAAAATAACGGGAAAAAATTCTGAAAAACGATGATAAACCATTCCCAATAATAATAAAAATTCTGGAAGGCAATGGCAAACCATTCTAAGATAATGGTAGAAATTCTGGAGAACAATGGTGAACCAATTTCAAATAATAGTAAAAATTCCGGAGAACGAGTCGTAAATCATTCTAGGATAATGGCAAAAATTCTAGAGAACGATGATAAATCATTCTGAAATACAAAAGATTCTGAACCGTTGCCGGAGTCGTAACAAACGAAGGATGCGCCATTTCAATCTCCGAAGCAACTAGCAGACGGCAAGGGCCAATGGCGGCAGAAGGTAAAACAATCACCGGTTGTTCCCGTGTTCCATCCACGGTTATTAAAGGACCCCCCCCCCCCCTCCCCCTCTCCGACGAAAGGGGAGTCTCGCGGAAGCGATTTCCGCAGAGATTCCAGCGAAATTGGTCAGATTGTGCCCGCGATCGTAGAGATCGCGGAACCGGTGTCCATGATTCGACCGAACCCGCTCGGGGAAACACAATTTCCCAGGAACGATTCCGCTGGCGTGCCAGCGTAATCGAGCTGGCCTTGGAGAGGAAAATTGGCAGATCGTCGATGCTTCGGGCATGGGATCGACGATCGCTCGGACTTAAGGCTCCTGTACACTTCTAGAAAATCGTAGCGAAAGGTTCATCTAAAAACAGCTCTGGTGCGAACAAAATTTATATACAACATTATATATATTATATTATTTATTATATATGTGGATATAGGTGAGACAAATATATGTGTATATTATATTATTATATTATATTCCGTGCAAATTTATGGAAGGGCTAGTTTGTTAGACGACAGAATTTAGAGATACAAAAATTATTATATTTAAAATTTAAGAAATATTTTTAATATATTTAATATATTTGATATTTTATTCATATAATTATATATTAATATTAATATTTTCTTTATATATTTAATATATTTAAGAAATTGAAAATTATTATATTTAAGATACAAAGAAATAGATACAAAAATTTTCGCAAAAATTGCAATTGGATGGAATGACAAAAACAGGTAAACGAGTCCCGTTTTTCAACAATCGAAGATATTTCGAATGTTCGTTATTTCGACCAAGAACTGTGAGAAATCCGATTCGTCAATTTCCGATGCCTTGTTTCTGTGTCAACGGTATCAAAAATGTTTTACCGTTTTAGAGGTGTCCACACGTATTTGAAAATACTGTGCCTGTACGTGTACGAACGCATAACACACGCATACTTGAAGAGATACCTTAGCTAGTTCAGAGCATAGTACGGTTTTCGCGCGGACCGTCGTCGTTCCGAGTGGGAATCTCGCGGAGGACGTTCCGGCGAGCGGAGACGCGGCTTAACGACCGCAGGAAGGAACGACTGGTTGCACCAAGGTGCGGAATAGTAACGAAGATTACCGTAACTCCGCCGTAAGAGGCTACCAACACCACGGTCATCGCGCTCGGAGCAGAAACCCGGCGGACCGTTATGAATCGCGCATTATTTTCGCCAGAAACGTCCGAACGAAATCTCCCGGACACGTACGGAGCGAGTTCCTGAACGTAGCCCGGTCGCATCTAGCGCGCCTGATATTTAAATTCGATCCTCGGACCGCGTCGTTCGCGTACGAATTAACGGAGGTGCGCGCGTGAAAAGGCGAACCGTTAACATTCAGTAGGCCTTTAACGCTGCCTGGATATACACGCGTCCGCGATTCTTTCTATAAACGCGAAAGCAACCGATGGAACTGGACCCTGTCCGTTCAGGAAAGCGGCCAACAGGCTTCGATCGGCTGTCGTCGACACTTTGGACCCGTCGGTGGGACCGTATTCATGCATACCGTAGGCATCCTAATTGCCGGTTCTGTCGGCGTGGACGCGCACCGCGAGCGATGATCGAGCGATTCGCAAAACGTTGGGAAATGTTAACGTTGCACAACCGTTATGGCGGTTGTGGCGATGCTTGCCGCGATGCGTGGTAGCGTGTACAGATCTCCACTTACATAGATTTTATGCTTGGAACTGTTTTCCTGAGTGGCAACGATCCGGGACGTCTCACCCGGTCTTCGGACGCAGTCATCGATTCGTTCGAACCGTTTCGAGAATCGCGAGAGCGGCGCGGAGTTCGGGGTATCCTCTTGTGAAATATGACGAAGATATCGTCGAAGATAATCTATAAATTTTCGAATAAATATCGTGCTCGGTGTTACGATCTTCGATAATTGTATTCATAAAATGAATTCGATGTTCTTCGCGCGAGAGACAAGATCGTTGCCGTCATGCTCGAGTGACGCTGATAGGAAGTGCTGCACAAAAGTGTTCGTGCACCTTTTAAAACGCAATAATTATTTTAAAACTGGACTAAGTGACTTGAATCTTTTTTTAGGTGATAGGGGGTTTAGTCTACTAGATCATGGCTGAAATGTTTTCTTTTTCTATATTTTGCTATTACTTGGCATGACAAAGAAATAGAAATCTCTCGTTTTTGAACTTTCTTATCTGAGCTTATAACGAAAATTTTATCGAAATCGATTCACGTTGTTTTATCACGATTACGACCAAAACCAGAACGAAAATTCTAAATTTTAAATTATCCTTATAGGTTCAGATAAAAAAATTAAGAAACGAGAGTTTCTAATTTTTTCTTTTCAATCCAAGTGAGAACAAAATTAAAAGTGAGAAGCTTTTTAGCCATCGTTTAGTAGACTAATCTCTCTGTCATCTAAAAAAAACATTCAAGTCACTTAGTCCAGTTTTAAAAAAGTTATTGCGTTTTAAAAGGTGTACGAACACTTCTATGATCCATTGTATGTACAACAGCAACTTCCATTCTTGTAGAAGTATCAATCAGGCATCGACATTCCTGTAAAAGTATCGAAGAGGCACCGATTCTGTTCGACACCTACGTCTTTGATCCAATTCTGTGTCGGATCGAAAGTCAGCTGGTATCGATAGGTATCGATGCGGTGTCAGGCCACAGGCTAGTGTCTCAGCTATTACACAAAACGCCCCGCACCGCCGAAAGAAAACCAGAAAAAAGAAAAACAATCGCAATGTTCGATCCGGTAATGAGAATAGCATCGAACGGTAACTGAACGCATCGCAGCCACAGGTGGGTTATCCGCGAGGCGGATGCCTCGTCATCGGAGCGTGCAGCCGAGGCAAGGCTGCCGGGTGTGCCGCGGATATCTCATCGGGCAGGTCTGGAAAGAGCATCGGCTGGTTTTGCGAGACGCGGAGAAGATAACGATGGCCAGGGCCGTGCTGATGGATCGATAGGCCGCCGGTGGATAGGCATCGGTTTTGCCGGAGGAGCACGCGAGCAATCGGTGGCTTTGTGCGTGCGGAGGAGGATCCTGGCAGCCGCGATAACCAGCCGGTTGGTAGCCGTTCGAAAGTGGGTCGGACGTTTTTCATCTTCGCTCCTTCGTGGCCATTGTTGTTGGTAGTTGCGGCCAGTTGCGTATCGTCGTATCGTTGCGGCAACGCCAGCCAGGAGTTCCTTAATTAGGGGATGCGCTTATCGGCCGCTCAAGGATTAGATCGGTTCTGATCGAGAGGATCCGAAGGAAACTCGACGGGAAGCGCTCGAGCTTCTTCGTGGATCACCGAGCCGGATGACGTTGGTTCGGCCGGATGGATGTTTGCCAATTTCTCGTAGCAAAGCGTCTCTCTGCTGTAGATCTAACCCTTTGCGCTCCGCAATCGCCGACACGGCGACGCTGAATTGTTATCTTTTAACGTTATCGTGTAAAATCTTCATTCGCGACCTTTCTCAGTCGTGAAGATCAACTTCTTTAACCCGAGAAAGATAACCTACGTCGCGAAGACTGTTGATTTTTGTTAATTTTTCATAGAGGTCTAGTGATTTAAGTTTAAAATTACTTAAAATATAAAAAAATATAATATAAATGCATTTTATTTTTACAATAATGCCAAACCTTTAAAATGACTAGATTAACTTAAATAAATATCCATTGTTAGTATAAAATTGACGCCTTAGAAAAGCATGCGCCTCTGAAGCGTATGGTTATCTTTTACGTACGTTGTCATATGGTTATCTTTCTAGGGTTAAATGGACGGATGATTATTTTATTTTCTTGCATATTTTGTTAGCAGAGCTCGTTCGCGGTCGAAACGATATCTTGCCAAGAACTGCTACTATGCGTCGTTTGTACGACAATCGGCATCTTAAGTATTAAATTAACAATTTGCTGTTCATGTTAAAGGACTTAAGGAAGCAAACAATGCTTTGGATGCCGATTATTAGAGATCTCTCTATTATTTAAGATGCCGATTATATTCCTCTATGTTTCTACCTATACAAGGTACGCAACGCTTTCATTGCACGGTCAAAAACAATCATGCACACATATCAGCCGCTACTGAGTAAGACACCGATATTCGGACAGTGATCGATCATCGGACGATAATTAAGGTTTCGAAAATCCGACATTTTCGAACTGCATTTTCTCTGCGAAATCACGACGCACTGGTCCCACGGTGAGACTTTGAAGAAGCCGCGAGAGAAGGAAAGGAGGTAACACGCACACAGAGAGGTTCGCACGTAGCTCTAGCACGACCTCTGATCCCCCCATACGGTATCGAGGGAGAAGATACTCTTCTCTGCTGCACGTGGTAATTTCCCGATAATCGTGTTCGATAGCGAGCTCGATGCGTGGACTCGATAATAACGAAGATAACGGCCCTGCCTATTAATACCGCTCTATATAAACCTCCATTATATCATACTTAAGACGTTCATCGGCCGTTCGTGGCTTAATCGTTCGTTTTAGACCAATTACAGCAATTCCGTCTGTTTATTAAGGCCGCGTTTTGTTTGACAGCCGCCACGTTCTGGTGCGACAAAGTTCCCTTTTCTGGTTCCATTTCGAGTCGAGACGACCGGAAAATGATAATTACGGTTCCGAGAGGTCTTGTACACCGATGATTTCTGGATTATAATAAACGCGGCACGTTCAACGCGTCGCCACGTTCCCTTCGATCGCGGCCATCCACGATGTAATTTGCCGTGGTTAGCAGCCATTATCGAAACGTTACCCGTCCCTGCAGCCGAAGAGGTCGTCACCGCTGTGACCAGCCGCAGAGTACGGACTCCTAATTGCGGCTCCGAACGTCGCTTCATAGGGAGAGATCCGTCGTTTTCTTATTCCCGAGAAATTACGTAATTTATCGGTGGTAGTACGTAAACGCTCGACGACATTTTTCTCGTTTCAATGGTATTCGTACGTCCGTGTTTTAGCACTCGAAACGCCTCGCCGTTATGGCTTCGCAGCGAGCCTAACAGTACAATTTTTTCCACTGCAGTTAGACCATTTCTATCATCGCAGCGTGGATCCTTCAGCTATCGAGAACTGCCCTGTAAATCTGTAGAATTTTCGTGATCAACTAGGTGAGGTCGTAAACTCTACTTTTAGTACCTAAATCCTTTATGCCCGTCGATCCACGGGCCAGCCGGCATCAACATTCCTCGCGTTCACCAAGATAAGTTTCCATTTTACTGCCTGGATCCTCTAACAACCGGACAACGACCCATTAAACGGTAAAACATTATCTTTGCTTTTTGCTGGATGATAAATTTTCGTTTTACGAGCCGCGTCTTCTATTTCCTGAAATCTATGACGTCTCCGCGAACATTTTGCAGGATCAGTTTTAATTATTGGACGGGGACCGTGCTGCATACGTGTGCGTAGTACTGGCGATCAAAATTAGCGAGCGAACACGTGTGTACATAAAAATCGTTAGAAATGTGTTCGTATTTTATGAACGACCATGAAACTGGCAAAACGATGACATAAACTGCCCCCCCTAGTTTCTCCTGTACTATAACATAGCTGAATGCCAACGAAATCCCCGTAGCGGATCTTGCAGAAATCCGTAAATCAAAATGGGCAAGCGAACACGTATCTGTAAAAATCGAGAGGAAAGCCTTCGTATTTTATGAACTATCACGAGCCTGACGAAACGATGACTTAAACTGGCCCCAGTTTCTCGTGTGCTATAACATAGTTGATTGCCAACGAAATCCCCGAAGCGGATCCCTGTGGAAATCCGTAAATGAAAATCGGCAAGCACGCGCGTCTCTGTGGAAATCGAAGAGAAAAAGGCTCCGTATTTTATAAACAGTCATGAAACCATTATTACGATGACTTAAATTCCTCCTAGTTTCCTCTGCACTATGTCATAATTGAATCTCAACGAAATCCCCAAAGGCGATCCTGTAGAAATCCATAATTCAGAATGAATAATCGCACAGGCCTCAGCGAAGATCGACGAAAAGGGCTCCGAATTTTCTGAACGATCGCGAAACTAGCGAAACGATGACTTAAACTCCCGTCAATTATACGTGCGCTACAACATGGTTGATTTTCAACAAAATACTGAGGGTAGATCCGGCAGAAATCCATGATTCATCGCACACGAACGTCACAGGTGCTCCGCCAGAAAGATTTTATACGTTAATTTGCGAAAATATCGATGGTTCAGGATTCGCCTAAGGCAAAGAATGATTCAGCGGACGATCATTCTACGTTAGTCCGGCGACGGTTTCGCGCGGAACGTTTGTCGCGACAAGCAAGAAAGCGTCCGGCTAACAAGGAACTAAATCTCGCGGCGGAAACGAAGGCGTCTTGTTTTCCTGAAACGAGATACTCCGCGGCGACGACGACGACTTCCTGCTAACAAGCCGAGACTCATCGGCGACGTTTCCCATCCGGTTTCGTTCTTCCCGACCTTCCGATTTCCTGCTCGTAAAAATCGCCGATCGGCGCACTACGGCCGGCTTTAATTAAACCCGCATCACCGCTATTTCTGGCCAAGGTGAATCGCCGACGGATGCCAGCGACTTGATCCGATCCGATCGGATCCGATCCGATTGGCCTCGGACTAAATCTCAAGGACCTCGTCCGGCTTCGATGGTTTTCGTGCGAAGATCCTCTTATTCCGACCAATAGGCGTGTCGTAATTATTTTCTCGCCGGATCGAGTGCGTACGGACGCCAATTAACGCGGTAATTGGAAATCGAACGATCCCCGGCCTTCCAGGATTTGCACAGAGATAGTTGATATTTACGAGGAACTTAGCATTTTTCAAGTTTTTCTGGATCTTCTGGTCTGAAGTCAGCAAATCGGGGATCTTCGGTGCGATGACTGAGAGGAATCTTATTGTTGACCTGAGGTAGTCAGCATGATTTTATTCACGTAATCTGGTTTCTAGATCCCAGCAGACGATTTTGTCGCGCTGCTACAAAATTGTAAATATATTCATAATATTTTATAATTTCTATACAAATTGTCTACGTTTATTGCAAGAGCCACATTCTTTCTTGAATAATCTTAAATAATAAATTTGATTTCAAAGTTACTGTTATTATCATTGTTGTAATACATTTCTTGGGATTAATTTTTTATTTAAAATTAAAGGAAATTAATTATCATTCTCAAACATGATTCAATAACGTTGAATCAAACACGATTCGATAATATTAAATGAAACACGATTGGATACCGTTAAATCGAGCTGACAAAACAGTGATGTATACACCGCTTTTCCTTTAAACGGCTCAATTAATCAAGATGATATCGGGTTTCAATTTAAGCAGCCTCGATCAATCTAAGACACTTTACTCCGCCCGTGGAAGCCGGTTAGCTGAATCAATAATCGTAAAGCAATCAGCACGTAACCGAAGACATTTGGGGGCAGTTAAAAATCGATTAACTCGGCTTCTGGTGTACGGAACTAGATCATCGACACATGGAACTGCAGCGGATCTCACGTTGCAGATGCGTTAGGGGGCCTTGACCACGAGGGTACCGACAAAGAAGACAACGGATTCAGCGAGCAGAAAAACCGCAAGCGTAGGATCATCGTACGCCCAGGAATACCGTTCCTTGGCTGTCGCTGTCGGACGTATCCGAACAAACGCCGATAACGGGACAGCTCGCGTACAATCCGCAGACAATTCATCCGTGCCGTTTCTGTTCGCGTCGCCGGGAACGTCGCTCGCCTTAAGAATCAATTTGGCAGCGTCCGGAGCCGTTAGACGCGGACGCGTGCTTCGCCTCGGTTTGCTACGCTCCGCTCTTTGCGGACGCGCTTGAATTTTTCGCGGAGCGCTTCCTCCTCGTCACGGAGCCACTCTGACGGGCTAATTAACGTGCCAGGCGAGGAGCGAGACGCTTGTCAGATGCACCTGCTGACTTACCTGTCCATGAAACAACGAATGGAACGGTCGTAACGACGCTGTTCCACGGCATTCTTTGGAACTTTTCTGATAAATTCGGATGCTCAGACTTTGATCGCTGGACTGTGCGTTTGACGTATTTATGACAAAAACGAGTAGACGAATTATAAGATAATGATAAGACTCGAAGAATCTGAGGGTGTTGATACACATCGTTCTATTTATTATTTTTCTTTTTTCGTTTCCGCTCTGTTTGGTTCTTAAGGTTGTTTTCATTCATCCCTAATAAATATTATATACTACTTAAGAATATATTACAGCATAGAAATATTTTCTTTTGAATTGAAGCTTGAAACCTCTTCTTCAAGATAATGCTTCTGGATTTTATGTTCGGTGCACCCTAACCACTGTAATCCTCTAAATGCGAGGTCATGTTTGTCGTATTGAAAATTGTCAAGTTTGACGAAATGCACGGGGTTTGTTAAATTTTCTTCAGGGATGCCGTTCACAGTTGAACGAACTTTGAACCTTCGCCTTTAATTTAAAAATAGAGAAACGTGGCTGCGATTTTTCTTCGCGAGGCTATCGTCAGTCAAAGTTGTCAAATTTTTGTACTTGACTAGGCTATAATTCCTTTGAGGAGCGTATTTTAATTAGAATTAGAAAGAATTATTTGAGGAAAGAACTTGGCTCTAAAATCTCTGTATACTCATTCTCTAGCAAACTAATCGGTTTATCATCTCAAAATCAAGTCATTTGGACCAACTTCAAAAACAACGCGAGTGTGTACGTGTATCAGAATGTTCGCTTGATCGAAAAACAGTCTTGAAAATAGAAGAAAGGAACCAAAGAAGAAGAAGAAGAAAGGAAAAAAGAAGGATCGCCAAGGAAGAATGACAAAAATGCCAGCTGCATTGAAAATTAGAACGTCCCGAAGAATGTCGATCTCGATGTCAGGCCGGAGGGATCGCTGTATAAATAACAAAAGAAGTAGAAAGGACCTAAACCTCAAAATCAAGTCATTTGGACCAACTTCAAAAACAACGCTAATGTGTACGTGTATCAGAATGTTCGCTTGATCGAAAAACAGTCTTAAAAATAGAAGAAAGGAACCAAAGAAGAAGAAGGAGAAAGGAAGAAGAAGAATCACCAAGGAAGAATGACAAAAATGCCAGCTGCATTGAAAATTAGAACGTTCCGAAGAACGTCGATCTCGATGTCAGGCCGGAGGGATCGCCGTATAAATAACAAAAGAAGTAGAAAGGACCTAAACTAGATACATAAAGGATCGTCCTGCATCGGAAACAATGTTCCAGGGAGCGATCTCGACCAAGAAGGATCGCGACTCGGATCTGCATCGCAAAAAGTCTGCACGGCGAAGAGAGGCACAGCTCCGACGATTATTCGAACGAGCATACAGGATCGGATTTTTCCGTGGAAGAGAACGATTTCGAAGCAGACCGGTCGTCCCGCTAAGGGGAAAAGGAACGAGGACGTTTTCAAGGGCTGGCTGCTCCTCTCGAGGAGGACGCAAGCTTCCGTAGAAGGGGCGCAATGGATCGTAACGATCGTAAGCGTGGATCCCACCGGGAGAGCCGGGGCCATCGATCACACGGCCGATCGCACGGAAGATCACTTCCTAAGTGATTCATTGTCCTCCACCGAGTTACTCGTGACTTATACTCGTGGTTTTACACTCGTCAGGGAAGCGCTTTGTTCGGCTTCGACAAATAATGGGCCCGCGAAGAGGAGTAAGAGATACTTCGCGGGTCGCGAAGTCATCGGTGCAACGTCATCGGAGATCATCGACGGATTAAGTCCGGGAGACGATGGTCTTGACGGCTCGCGGAATCTCGAGGATCGAGGCTTGCTCCACTGGGATCGTTACGATCGTTTCATTTTATTTGATTCGTTTATTCGCGGGAGAGGAACCCTTCTTCGGTGCAAGAGGAGAAAGCGACACGTCGGAGGAAACGTAAGAAAAATTATTTATTATTGATCATTCTATTAATACAATGGAGATGAAACGCGATCTCTGATTACTTCGCTTGCTAACAAAATATTATAAAATCATTCTAGCAATTTGACGGTGAGAACGAGAAGAATTTGCTGCTCGATGGATTTTAATTGTTGCGAGATTGTAATGATTAACGGGAAAATCTGTGAACGAGTGTACGTGTTTCCTGAAGAATTGTTCGAAGGATCTTGGAATAACTAACTGTACGAAGGATCTCGGAACGATTGTTCGAATTCCTTCGTCGTGGGAGACTCGGTTGAATGTTTAATCATCGAAGGATTCAGTTGAAGGATGGGAACATTTAATGCTGCTCCAAGGTACCCGATCGCGCAGATTCGTTGTAGATTAGCCGATGATAAAAACGAAAAGATAGCAAGCACCGACTTCCAAGATTGATATAGAAGCCATCCCGGCGTGGTTATGAAAATGTTCGCCGGACAGCTTAATCGTCGAAAAATGAGAAACTGAAAGGTGGCCTGATCGCGGATCTCGGTATGGTTATAATAGTTTTCGCCGCGGGCTTTAATTATCAATAAACGAGGGATAGGCTCAAAAACTGACGGAACAGGACGTGCCGATCTCGAAGATTGCCGTAGGAATCACCGCGGGTTCAGCGGCAACGAAAGTCTCCTCTGGAAGGAGCTTGATCGCTGAAAATCGACGAAGAAGCCGTGGCAACCGTGGAAGACGACGTAATGCCGATCGTGAAGACAAATCTTAGATTGCGAAAAGTCCGCCGCTAATAGGTTTAATCAGCGAAGACCGGGGCAAGAAGCCGAGGAGCTCGTGGAAGAAGTAATATCGATCTCGAAGACAAATCGCAACGGTCTCCGTTGAAAGGCTCGATCAGCGGTAAAAAGCAGCCCGAAGAAGTCGCAGAAGAAGCGACTCGGACTTTACGAAGGTTACTGATAACAGATGCTGCAGCGATTACGAATATTTCAACCGGACGGTTTAATCGGCAAAAAAGCGACGAAGAACCGGAGGAAGCTGGCACGCTGTCGGTGATCGTCGAGGATCGTTCAGGATCGTTGAAGATCCGCTGCTCGCCGGATCTCAGAATAGTCGCGGAAGTTTTCACAGAAAGCTCGCGATTCGACCGCAGAAGTGGCATACTCGAGGGGGGACCAGCTCTATACGGGGAATCCGATGGGGGCCCTAAGTGGCACTCGTGTGCAGGCTTTTTGCTACTTCACTTGCCAGAGTAGTTTCTGGAGCCGATCGAACCAAAGAACTTCCCTCGATTCGCCCTGGAAATGTTTCGCTGTTCAGCCCGGGGAGCAAACAAGCACTACAGGATCCCCGGATGACTCTTCAACAGCCTTGGTGTCCGGTAATTGCTACCTCAGAGGTAATACGAGTGTCCCGAAGCGAGCGACTCCGAGCCCGAGAGGACGAGCCCGCGACTTCAATTTAACCGGGAACAAATAATACACGAGGTCCTCGGCCGTTCTGTAGCGAGGTAATAACTGGTAATTGCCGGTTCGCAAGTGTATATAGTTCGTTACTGTTTTAATGGCTTTATCGGCACTAAATTTGAGTAAATATGTCGTCCGCCGTCACCGGAGCCCGATGAAATTACACGCCCTTCGATCCCGAGCGATCCGCCGGACGATTTTTCAAGCTACGCGAACTTTTTACGTCCCCGGTTCTGGTTCCGTGAAACTTTCAATTATACATCAACTCGTCGCGAGCTCGCGAGGCAACCATACACGTTACATTATTATGTGTCGTGACATCCGCTTGCATACACCTAATTCTGTTTAAAACAACAAACAGGAGAATAACCCTGAGTGAAACAGACATCTTGTATATGCATAGAGAAACAATACTGTCCTAGATATCTCTAGAAAATGACGATTGATGGAAATAATTGACGTTGATATCCAATCAGATAACTTTTCAAGCCGTGTTGAATCGAATGAAATCGCGTGAAAAGAAAATCAAATTTATCTATCTAGACTGTGTTAAATGTGTGTAAACAGATGCCGCGCGCGTGGGAAAAATCAACTTGGCGCGTGTATTTCCTCGAGGAACAATTTTCTAATCGATTTTACTATTTACTTTACTGTTGCTTGTACAAATCCTTTAGAATTCGAAGTAATATTATTTTGCAAGAGAACCTGAAGAATAACTACGTCTCTTTTTCTATTTCTCACTTTATCTTCTACTGCACACAGTGAATTTTTCTACAGCTTCTCCTCGAGGAATAATTTCCTAATCGATTTTTATTTTACCGTTCGCTTTGCTATTACTCGATGAAATTCTACAGAATTCGAAATACAGTAATGTCTCTCTAATTGACGCCCAGATTGACCACAAAAATGGACAATTCGGGAGGAGGAGATACGATTATTCGAGCCTTGCGGTTTATCTTTATAGTTATAAATTGTCCACAATTATAAAAACGAGCTGCAAGGCTCGAATAATCGTATCTCCTCTTCCCAAATTATCCATTTTAGTGGACAATCTCAGCGTAAGGTTTATTTTTATAGTTATAAATTGTCCACAATTATAAAAACGAGCCGCAAGGCTCGAATAATCGTATCTCCTCTTCCCAAATTATCCATTCTAGTGGACAATCTGAGCATAAGGTTTATCTTTATAGTTATAAATTGTCCACAATTATAAAAATGAGCCGCAAGGCTCGAATAATCGTATCTCCTCTTCCCAAATTATCCATTTTAATCTGTTAATCTGAGCGTCAGTAAGGAAGACATTACTGTATGTAGTATAAATTCTGCAGGAGACCTCGAATTAGGGAGAATTTATGCGCAAAGATAATGCGTACAGACCCGCAGTCTATTAATAACAATAATAACTAACGTTCTCCGGCGGCGTTGCGGCGAGAACCGTGATCCGCGGATCGATAGATCGATAGCGGCGTATCGACGTCGAAGGGGGCGCACGAGTGGGGCAACCGTTATCTCCGGTGACCTCTTCTGGAACAGGTGAGAGCCCTGGGCCCGCGAAATATCCGTATTTCTGTCCTAATGCGCGGTAATAACGCCGGTAACTGTACGTACCGCGGGACCATAATTATCTGGCCCGACCCGCCGGTCAGCTGGACCATAAATAGGAAACGGGAAGGGGTTATAAATGATCCTGGCTAATGACGATCGCGGGATTATTAAGCGGTCAACGACGCTTCCTTCCTCGGTTCTTGTGTCCCGTTAGACGCGAATTTATTCGACGTGGATCTCGTGCAGGACGCGCGGAGGCTAATATCGGTTTTCTGGTCCGTGGCGAATGGGATCTAGCGATCCTTATCGCGCCGAAGGATCGACGATCCTGCCCTCTCTATCCTGCCCTCGGAGCGCAGCCGGCTCGACGGAATTTATTGTTGCCATCGCCGGAATATAATTAATCGCTCGTTAAGCCTGTTTTTCTGGTTACTCTTCGGTTTCTTGTTCCTCGAAAAGTTGCATGATCCAAACGACGTTCGAGTTCCCCAGGGCTGCCCCTTAATTTTCTCCTGTCTTCTTTTTTTTTCTCGGAATTGCTTCAAGCTTCCACTTTTCATGCATATCATGACTCACCGATTCTTCTTCCTTCTTTCTATTAGTCCCCTACTCTGTTCCCTCCTTTTCTTCGCAACATTATTATATTTATAATCTTTCATTTATTTCATCTATTATACTTTTCGCATTGTATTGGTATTAGACTAAGGATCTTTAGGCAAAATAAACATTGTCCAAGTTAATTCTAACCTTTTCTACTCGAAAAGGTCTTACTTCGTTTAATGATCGTAATAAGTTGTACGTAATGCGACAATATCCTCGAATTCTTATGATGACTTCATAGTTTCGCATTTGAGCTACTTGTTTTTGTTATAAAATGATTTCGTAAGATAGGATTTTTACTTGTATATATGAATAAAGTTATTATTGTTATCTCTTTGCGCTCCAATGGTGATTCCGAGGCACCACTAAAAAATGTTTGTATCACATTCCAAAATAATTCTTACATCATAATAATATTCATATATTCATATATCATAATATATATCATAATAATATTAATATATATATAATAATTCTTACGTAATAATTCTTCAACAAAATTTAGATTTGAAAAATTGTTAAAAATATAACTTGAAAATATAACTGTTCTATAAGTCACAGGATTCAATTTCACACGCATAAAACGCGCTCTGTCATATAAAATAGAGACAGCGTAGGTCAGAAAAATTATTTTAGATTTACAGTTAAAATGGCTTCGAGTGCAAAGGGTTATTATTATTATTATCATCATTATTATCTTGGAGCCACTGTATCGCAAGAACGATATCCAGCCTCTTTTATTCAAATTGATGCAGACAAACGACAGAAAGAAATTAAAAGTCATCCTCTCGGTGCCATTGTCTCTTTATTCTCCCCCGTTGTTTAACGATTATCGAAGGATTTCTCGCGACAACCGGGGGCTTTACAAATAATAATAGAGCAATTTGAATGCGAGAGGCTGCGACAGGGAAATTTTACACGGGGGAACGGAAACGGCCTTGGCGTTTTACCTTCGACAAGCGATACAGGCGAATGAAAAGTGAACGTGTGCGGTCAGGCAAAGGGAAATCTTTTGCGTGTTCGCTAATCGAGTAAACGGACAGTGTTCCCAGGCTGGCAACAAAGAAATCATAAACGAAACCCATTAGAAACTCACGGATTTGCTTGGAAAAACGAACAGCCTCCCAGGTATTGTCTGAACCATTAACATGGGACAAATTAACTGGTCGTCGTTCGCCAACAATTTCTCCTTTTCTATTTGTTAAATTATTAGCACTGTTTTCGGCCTAAATGACTGCTGCCCCCAGTCTTTTAATACTCCTTCCACCAGAGTTTAAAATCCTCCGGCATGTTCGCTGCCAATGTGTACACGTGTGCAACACGTTCGCGATCTCATTGATTTACGTTTGTTTACGTTCCATTCACTGGAACATATCGTCGAATTAATTTCATTCGGATTGCTGTGTAATAAAAAAAATCCAGAAATTTTAATATTTTCGAAACTTGATACGTTGCTTTTAACGACAGTACTACTAGACCGGTTCATGATCGTTTCTTTCATAATTACCGAGATTAGGGACCCGTTTCCATGAGAAATCTTTTTATGAAATATTCAAGCACAGATCATAATTAGTCAGCGGATCTTTATGCGATTTTCTATTTCCGCAGCTCATTTATCAAACGTTCACGCGAGAGAAAATTTCCTTTCGCCGATTCGAAGGGATTCGTTACAGCAGAACTAAACGAAAAATGGTATCAAGCTTCGAAAGTGCATGAAAATGCACGAAGAATTGCAGTCTAATTGTAATAGAAGTTGTACGAGTAACTTCGTTCCTGTCGTTGCTGCGAAACGATATACATTTAGTGCTCGTTAGCTCCATCGTTAATGAATCATTTTACCAACGAATATATACATATACATAGTCAGGGAGAAATTAGCAAGAGTATTGGATTATTTTCTCTCTTTTGAATACTCAGAAGTTTTTCCTTCTAGCATATAAGTTACAAAAACGAATCGACGCCGAGAGTCTCGCCAGAGTACCATTAGATAAACAATGATTTCATATGTATATAGAACAGAGTGCTCTTTGTCTTTAGGTGACGTTTTTGGTTTCGTCTTTGTGAATAGTCTTCAGTCTCCTGGAGCAATCAGGAGAGTAAAGACGGTCCTTCCTCGTACATCAAATTAATAAACTAAAAGGGATAAGTTTAATTCACTGCGTTTTACTTTTATTTATCTACCCATTTCCAATAAAGAGCGAGCGAGTCAATCCTGTTCAATAGTTCTTCGTATTTCTTCCGAAAATGAATCGAGAAAATGCTCGATAAAAAGCGCAGGTTCCCAATCAATTATCACAAGTCATCGAGCGAAGTTCGCCGCTAATTAACCGATTTATGCGGGTTTCTGTGCGAATCCCGCGGGCTCGTTAATTCTCTCTACAGTCTTCGAGATAGCTGAATCCTGCTGACTGTGTCAAATGTGTTTACCGTGGCGGCCGTGCCTGCCCGCAGAACCTATAAACACGACGAAGACAATGCTTCACGGTGAGAATAATGGCCCCGGTGGCGAACGAGCGTGCCGCCGCCGAGAGAATGAAACTCTTTTTCGCATGCGAGGCTGCGCGAACCCGGGGGAAAAAAACCACTTTCTTTCGAGGCGCGGTTTCACTTCGAGAGCAAACACTGCAGAGGCGACCACTGGATCAACAATGACTACAACGAGCCTCATTTCGTAGAGGATCGTCGCGGGATCGTCGCTTCCGATTACTAGAATCTCGAGCACGCGAGCTGCGGGAAAAGCGTTTTCAACGACGACACGTTAAGTGATGTGTCCGGGCCATATACGGGCCACGCTAATCACTCGCTACGTTTGTACGCTCACTTTTATTCTGGTATTTTCGGATACATTTTACTTCATTCTTATTCTGGTGTATTAGGATCTTTTTATTCACTTTTGTTTACGAAAAAGATTTATTTTAATATTTATTAATATTTATTTTAACGCATTCGGATACATTTCTGTTCATATTTATTTTAACGTATTCGAATACATTTTTATTCATATCTATCTTAATGTATTCGGATACATTTTTATTCATATTTATTTTAACGTATTCGTATACATTTTTATTCATATTTATTTTAATGTATTCGGATGCATCTTTATTCATATTTATGTTAACGTATTCAAATAGATTTTTATTCATATTTATTTTAATGTAATCTATATAGTATTCTAATTAATTCTAATTAATTCTAATTATTTCTAATTATTAATTATAGTATTCTAATAAACCTCTGTACAGCTTTATTTTAATATATTCGGCGAAACGATTCATTTTTATCGCGATGAATCCGGATAAATTTTTATTCATTTCTGTTTGCGATATATTCGCAAAATTATTTACTATTATACGATAAATTATTTACTTTTATCGTAATATGTTCGGAGAAATTTCCATTCATTTTTCTCGTAGCATATTCGGACAAGCCTAATATTTTTCGAAAGACGATACCGGCTCGAGAAATAGATCGTGCTGCACGTTCGTTAAATCGTCAGCGATAATTGACAGCTCGATAATCGCGATCCGCGTGATTTTCAAGGCGTAACACTGTTTACCATTTGCCACGTCCGCCCGACCGTTTGACACGCGATTAAAAGTAAAAGTTGAGCTAGCTCCAGAATGCTTTTGATTCGTCGATCATTAATCGAGCGATCGGGACAACGACGTAACCTGTAGCAAAACCGTGACATACATACATTACATTCTCTTCCCAGATATCGTTCCGAACGCCTTCCCTCGGCATTTGTTTCTCTATAGGGATCTATGATCGACAGCGGTTTTTGTGGATCACGCGATCTGTCTGTATATTGCCGCCTGTTTCCACTTACCTCGGTCGCTGGACTACGCATGCTAATGTACCGATGCCATTTTCTAAAGTGCAGAGTACAACGGAACGAGATCCGCGAAGTTTCTTCGAGCCGATTTTACTCGTTCGTTTCATCTCGCATTGGCCAAGTTTGACGAAGTGCACGGACTTTGTAAAATTTTCTTCGGGGTTGCCGTTTACAGTAGAATGAAGTGCGATCCTTCCCCTTTAATTTAAAAAAAGAGACACGCGACTGCGATTTTTTTGCAGAAAGTTACAGCACTTTAAAGTAACCCTTGCATCTCCGCACCTCAAACTTGGCAATTTTCAATATGACAAACATGGCCTCACATTTGAAGGGTTACGGTGGCGGTAGTGCATCGAACTCAAGATCTAAAAATATTGTCTTAAAGTAGAGATTTCAAGCTTTAATTTAAACGAAAATCCATCGTCCTACGATCATTTCTCGCGAGGTTATCGTCAGTCAAAGTTGTCCAATTTTTATTGAAAGTTTTTCTATGCTGTAATTTCGTCGAGCAGTATACTTTGATATTTGTTATTAATTTATGTATTTTACATATTTCAAAATATGAGGAAAATCGAACGTGTACGATATAATTACAGTAGGTTTTCGAAGAGATTGCAACAGCTGGCCGCGGTGAACATAGACGAGAACGTAATCGTGGCGCGAGGTATCGATTTGCTCGCGCGATGCACTTTTTGGATCCGGAGAACAGCCTCGTCTCGTGGGAGTACAATGTTGGTACACGTAGCAGGAAATGGTCGTTTCGAAAGAGAGAACCCTTTGTAAAATCGCGTAACGCGACGGTGAAATGACGGCGGGGCGCCGACGGTAAAAGGTAAAAGGCTGAAAGTGTTCGGCCGCCGGTTACAGGGGGACTTTCGATTCGCATCGATGTCGAGAAGGAAATCGTGTGCTCGTCTCCCGTTTATAATCGTCATCTCGTTTCGTCCCGCTTGTCTCTCCCTCTGTCCTCCTTCTCTCCTTTTCCCTCGCTCACTCTCTTTCTCTTCGCCTCTCTCTCTCTCTCTCTCTCTCTCTCTCTCTCTCTCTCTCTCTCTCTTGGTCTCTCGAGCATACGAGAATCTAGGTCGCACGGCTGCGTTCACCTTCCAGCAAAGCAATGTCTTCCAAGGAAGGTCGTCGCTCGTCTGGAAAGCCTCTCTTTCTTGACCATTCTTTTCCCTTTCTTTCGATCATCCTCGGCGTGTTCCCTCTCGCGGATCCTCCGAACGAGTTCGATTAATCGCTCGATTGTCAAGGGTACGCGTTTGTTTACTCTACTCCCAGGATCTTCTTGGCTCGAATAAACTGGCTTCGAGCTGATCCGCACGGGGAACGCGAATGCTAGACGGAGACCACGTTTATGCGGATCTGCATAAACAGGCGAACCTGGAGCTAAGCGGAATTTTATTCGTTGCTCGTACGAGAGCTTTGAATTTTAATAAGCTATAAGCTCGAAACGGCTTACACGTTATTCGCAATCAATGATCCGGAAAACGCTTGCAAAACTCGCTTATGTACCGTTTTCAATACTGTTACACGATGTTAATCCGAGCCTCTGACAATCCACTGTTTCTCCCGGTACGATTTCTTGTCGTTTATATCATAGATATCTTATTTGTACTCATAACGAA
The DNA here is from genome assembly GCF_051020955.1 of Megalopta genalis. Classification (NCBI taxonomy): domain Eukaryota; kingdom Metazoa; phylum Arthropoda; class Insecta; order Hymenoptera; family Halictidae; genus Megalopta; species Megalopta genalis. Next base: position 11,451,371 of record NC_135023.1, on the reverse strand, counting down.
ACTACGAATTCGTATTCTATATCGTTATTAAACTGTTACTTGAAGATTGTTCGTACTCTCAAATGTATAGTAAATATCGATCATCTTTGCACACAGGGAGAGAGAGAGGGAGAGAAGTAATTTATCATCCATTTTCTAATGAAAACTATTTTGATTTTTGCGTATACGCATTAATATGAAATTTATGTTCCGGATTTTGATGAATCTTCATCGTTGTTTCACAGTTGTTCATATTAAAATTATATTACACGGATTAACGCTACATTGCATATATTAAAATTATATTAGGGAAACCTGAAACATGATCGAAATGAGCGAACAGAATTTATTCTTCGGACTTATTTCCCGCAAATAAGCGACACCGTGTCGACACGATCAAAATTTACTCATTCGGAACACCGTATAAATTTCGTACCATAATTAATTCATCGAATATATTATTCACGATTCCGAAGCAGTCTGCGAGACGAGTAGAATAAATTCTGTGTTATGCGCGTTCGCGAGCTTCTATTTTTCTCGGAGTGTTTCATTAGATGTAAATTCTGAAGGAGAGTTTAGACAATAGAAATTGCCGGCCGATTACGTGCGATAATATAATGATCGAGGAAGAGGCAGATGCCGACAGCGGCATTGAAATCGCTCGCGCGACATCCGTATCGGCATGCATTGAAATCACTGCGCTTCTCGCGTATTACCATGCGTCGAAGTCTCCACGCCACGCATTGAAGTCGCTCGCACGACGCGATGCTCGACCATGCGTTGAGATCACCGTCGCGTTCATTTTTATTATCATTCCAGTGATCTTAGTACGTAATCTAAATTTTCCCTGTCGATTCCGATAAACTGGAATTAAATAGAAGTTTATTTCTGTCCCTGGTAATTTTAATACCGATAGTACAGAAATATTTTAAAAAAGTCTGTTTAATATCTGATCATTTTTGCTGAATATATCTAATTGTAATTATACTTCTAATTGAAGCTATTGCAATTACTGCCATGGATTTTTATAGATCTTTTTGCATCTATAAAATTGCATCTTTCGCATCTTTTGCATCTATAATCTTTTGTGGATCTTTGTAGATTTTTGTAGATTCTTATCGACTTTAAAGGAGCATGAACGTTTGGGACATTATTCCACTACCTTGAAGTTTCCGAAATTCTCGACTCTGTTCAAATTCCTCTAATTTACTGAAAAAAAGTAGGCCAAAATAGATTGAGATATCGGTCTAATTGATCGTCGATTCTGTCGTCCCGCGAACGACACACCTGCAATTACCGCGCGGAGTAATTAATTGACCGTCCGGATCAATCAGGCAGCCGCTCCCTGTCGAGCTAATTAGTCGCGTTCATAAGGCCGGTTATTGTTCCTAGAATCATTGTCATCGCGGCGAGCATTGTGCCATTAGAAAGCGCACCGCGCTCCTCGGAAAATCGTCCGCGATCTAGTCTTTCCTTTTTTTCCACTCTTTTCTCAACCTGTATCTGATCAAAACTGTCTCGGCCGATCCGTCCAGCCAGGAAACGAATTTATCCGTCCAGCCGAAAACTATTTTTTCCATCGGCCACGATTTCAAATGAAATTTAGTTTTAAGCGTAACATCGAACTTCGAACTTTGATCATTTTTTCTGCCCCAACCATAATAGTTACAGGAATGATTGTCACGTAGAATGATTCGGCAAACTCTCCCGAATACAACGGTGCATGCTTTTCTAACGTTATGTAAAACAATTATAAAAAAACAATGTTTAAAGAGAGACGCCTATAATTCTGAAAGTTGATTCGAGGTTTAATTAGAAAACTGCTAATTGTACTCACACGTCGCCGGCTGCTGGGGTATTTGGGCCGCGTGTGTGCTGCTGTGCCTCGCTATTGTGATCTGGAACAGAAAATAATGGCGTCCATTAGATCCTCCGTCCCTGGATCACGTTGAAACAACGGCGCGATCGCGTCCAAGATGCTTCGTACGCTATTGACCGTTCTACGTTCGCGCAAGTATGTTTCATTGTGTCATAGTGACTCTGCTTTTATCCCGAGTGTCGTTGACTCGGCTTTTTTTTTATGTAACCTCTGCATTGCGCAACCGTTTCGTCACCTGTCCATACAATTCCCCCGAGGCTGCTCTAATTCCGCAAAAGTAGCGTAACGTGTATTCAACGATTCGTATCAGTCTCGAAACATTCACGTGATAAACTGGAAGCAGACGTTTAAGCGCGAAAGAAAGTGTGCACAATTGGGAGCACGAGCCCAATATAAATGCTGTTATTATCATTAACGTTCGATTTTATTCGCGGCAAATATAATTGTCTTCGCTTTCAGTTGACTTTCTCTGGGCCCATTAGCGCGGCGCGTCGAAAGTTCATAGTGCGAGGCAGAATTGAAAGAGCGTGTGTGTTCGAAGGGATTTATTAAAATGATTGGAGAAGTTGTAACGGGCTGACTGGTGTCGATCTATCGGCTCTAGGATCTGCGATCGACACAGTTTAAAACCGCGGTCGTCATCGATCGAAGAGTCCTTGCGAAAATGTCAGGTAAACTTGATCCGCTCTCGGCTCTCTCTCTCTCTCTCTCTCTCTCTCTCTCTCTCTCTCGGCGCTTATGATTCATGCGATTCGAGATGGCTCTGTGCACAGTTCGAGGCAACGGGGATCGCGGCTTCGTTTCTCATCGATTAATTCTTAACAAATAGATCCGTGGAAAACGTGTCGATGAAACATAATTTTAAGGACAATCGGGAACATCTTATCGCGTGGAACAATACACGAGGTGTTTCTCAGCAATTAAACTTTATTGGTTCTATTTGAAGGCCGACGGAGTTTATAGAATCTGCTCTCCGCGTCGTTAAGTTCAGGCATTCTTCGGGCGGGCAATTATTTCGAAGGTCCGCAGATATTATCACGCAATCCACGAGATCTGGTAGGATCACGCTAAACTCTGTGCTTTTCTCGAGGAAACCGGAATCGTACGGCGCTCGTCGGGATTAATTGAGGAAGACAGTAGTTTGCTGTTTAATCTGTGCGTCGCTGTACTTCGTTTTAATCACCTCCAATTTTCTGTAAACCGAATACATACCTGGCCGTCGGAGAGGCTTCGGGGCAATTTTACCTTCGCTAAGAGCCGAACGTGTTGGAACTATTTTTAATTGTCCGAACGACCGGAGAATAAAGGATCGCGCGACCAAGCGCGCCGTTCGCAGGCCGGGGAAACCGCAGAAACTAGGAGAACCAGTAATCCATACCCCCGACAACCATTATCTGATTATTCCTCTTCGATCATAATTATTATCTTTAACCGTATAAACCAACAAGCACCCATTCTCGTCGGTTTTAATAGGAAATTAGGCCTCGGCGATCGTCGTACAAGCGATCGGACATTTTCGACGGCTTCTCCGGTGATGCTTCATCATCGGCGATCAAATAATCTTTTACGATCGCCTGTGTGCGCATATTGAAAACAGCACCCTTCGATTAAGCATCGTTTGCCGTGGTCATTCGAACTTGCGCGGTTTCTGAAGATCTGACGGCGTGTCGCTGTTCGTCAATCTCAACAAAATTAAATTGTCAAAATTAAATTTTCCAGTGTTCTTCTTTTGCGCAAAATCAGGGTCAGTAGGAGCTATCATTTAGAAAATGATTCGTTAACCGCTGTCGAAAAATATTCGAGCATTAATATTGATGATCGTTTGGGGTCGCATACTTTTTGTCGATTTATTTCTTCCATATTGTTCAAACGTTCCATCGAAAAATTTCTTACTACTGGGTAAACGGATAGCAATTTTATAAAGATATAAATTTTAAATGTAAATTTTACTTATAGAATTATAGATTTTGTAATTCTAGAAGTTATGGAAATCGAACCGAGTCTGAATGTGTACGTATAAATATGTCCTCATCAAATTACATAAAAACAACAATTATTCACATTATTGTACGAATAATTTGACAGTCCCTATTCGAATGAAGCATTGCGCGAATAATCCGTTCGAATAAACAGATAGCGCATTATTTATGACGAACAATGAATAATGATGCAAACAAGTTCGGCGATGCAAAAATTGTTTAGGATAATGATGTAGGCGATTTTTGTTGGCGCGCATCGGAGCGGCTATTCGCGCGGAAAATAAACAGCTTAAACGGGAATAGATGGTGCATAGAGCTCAAAGAGTGGAACATCGTCGCCGGCCGAGACCTTCGCAGTGGGTCTCCGCAAATGAATTTCAAAGCCGTAATCAAAGTCTCGCCGATCCGATCCGATGAATAATAGGAAACGATGCGGCCGGATGATTAATTCCGCCGTTGAAACCCGAGCTCTCCCAGGTTCTAGCATCGCAAGGTTGTAAATAAGACCTAAAGACGGCTGTTTGCGCACGGCCACCGATTGGATAACGAAAAGGAGACGAACGTGTCGCGGTGCCAGCGTGTTTCTCAACCGAGTTCGCTCGTTCCTAATTACCCTATCCGGTAAAACACGTTGTCCCGAGAGGATTTAGCGATTAGAGAACAGTTACACGCGTCGGATGATTGCGTCGTTGTCGCGTTTATGTTATTAGCCGGCGTTTATCGGCGGTCCCGCGAACAATCGTCTGCGAGAATACGCGTGACGCCACCAGGAAGAGCATTATTAATGGCCAGATGGTCCTCGGGCAGGATTAACAAACCTAACCGAGGTTTCATGGGCCTGTTGCATCGTTCTCTGCTCGAGGAAATTTTTTAACCGGTTAGCTGTGTTCGACGAGTATACTCGTCGTGGAGAAGTGACAGTATTTTATGCCATGACGAGTATACTCGCTACTAAAAAGTAGCCATTTGGCTATTTAAATTGTAATTTTAGTGAAAACAAAAAGGTATTCTCAGATTTCAAGATGTTTAGAATATTTTGAGGCCAATCCTGCATGAAGGCGTTTACAATGATGTATAAATAAGATTAGAAAAGAATCAGGATATGTGATATACGATTTTATATTCTATATATAATTTTTATTATATTTTATATTATATATATTTATATTTTATATTTTATATTATATATATTTATATTTTATATTTTATATTATATATATTTATATTTTATATTTTATATTATATATATTTATATTTTATATTTTATATTATCTATATTTATTATACATAAACCGTCTTTTTGATCCAATATTTTAACAGCGGCGCTTACTCTGTGTTCGACGAGTATACTCGTTACCGCTTGATTCTCGCGACACATATGGGTGCCCGCTCTGAAAGGGAGGCGCCACAGCTAACTGGTTGAACGATTTCTTACAGCCACCGTGATTGGAGTATATTCTTGTTGTATTGAAATGTAGACTGCAGACGCAGTTGATTTACATTTGGGTCGGCAAGGCGCGTAACCAATCGATGCAACGAGCAAAGTTCTTGAGAGCAGGTGGAGAAGTTTCTATTTTTAATAGCTGTCTAGAAATTGCACGGCGCCGATTGCATTGGTTGCATCGATCGTTGCACAACATAGTTTCTCCGACGACCTCGACGAGAGAAGAAAAGTCTAGCGTCTTCTGAAAAGCACGTATCTGCAGAAACTTCCGCAATAATTTCAACAGAATAAATATTCGACGTAACGTAATCGTCGCGTAGGTGAACGTATGATTATCTATAAAATCATTTCAAACATTATCGTTGCTTCGTCGTTTGGAAAATTCTGTTCCACGATTCACTGAATTTCTGAGAACTCTTTGGTTAATGAAGATCGTCCGATTACTTTGCGAAGGTGTTTTTGAGAGTAATCGTCAAAACATCGCGGGCAAGATATCGTGCACTGATACAAACGATGATGCGATCGCGTAAATGGCGATGTTCAGCGGGGTAAGCACGGTGCGGGTATAATTAGAAATTTTTCTAGCATAATGGCCAGCGGAACCAGTTCAGGGTTGCGTCGATGGTGCCCCGGAGACATCAACGCCTTGAATAGCTGCGCAAGAAAAACGAGGCAGACGTAACGCTTGCGTCTGATCGGCATCGACAATTACACGCTCGCCTGGCCGGTCGCGAGGCTTGTACACGCTCGTTTCTCCCGATACCTAAATCGGCAGCGTTCGGAAAATAAAAGTGTGTCGAGGGAAGTAAAAGGTGTCTCGGTTTGCCCTTGCCGTGGCGACCGACGCCATTACTCGACACCCGAGACCCCTACAGTCTGTCCTACCGGAACGCGTTCGCATTATGTTGTTTAATCCGTTGCCGAGCGTTCCATTATCTCGATCATCCTCGCTTAACACATTTCGCCTTATTATTTCGATTAAATCGAACCCGACGTTCGTTCATTCAGACATCAACGGCTCCACGACGAAATTGCTGTATCTTCTCGCAGAGCTAATCTGACGGGCTGGAAATTTTTCGTAATATTCTTCGAAGTATCGTTTTAACGCAGTGAACGTTTCAGGAATTTATATTCAATCGCTTAATTATTATAAATTTTGCAGGAGCGTCTCTTCACAAACTCTCGCGATGTTCGTATGGAAATGGAGCGCTCTCGAAGAAGTTGCTGTATCTTCTCGCAGAGTGAATCTTATGGGCCGAGAATTTTTCGTATTATTCTTTAAAGTATCGTCTTAACGCAGTGAACGTTTCAGGAATTTATATTCAATCGCTTAATTATTATAAATTTTGTAGGAGCGTCTCTTCACAAACTGTCGCGACGTTCGTATGAAAATGGAGCGCTCTCGAAGAAGTTGCTGTATCTTCTCGCAGAGTGAATCTTATGGGCCGAGAATTTTTCGTATTATTCTTTCAAGTATCGTCTGAGCGCAGTGAAAGTTTCGGGAATTTATATTCAATCGCTTAATTATTATAAATTTTGCAGGAGCGTCTCTTTACAAACTGTCGGGATGTTCGTATGAAAATGGAGAGCTCTCGGAGAAGTTGCGGTATCTTCTCGCAGAGCGAATCTTACGGGCCGAGAATTTTTCGTAATATCCTTCGAAGTATCGTCTGAGCGCAGTGAAAGTTTCGGGAATTTATATTCAGTCGCTTAATTATTACGAATAATCAATCGAGACATCCATCGTTCATCCAAAAACAGAAGTCTCTCGAAAGAATTTCTGTATCCCGTTGCAAAATGTATCTTCCGAGCTAAAATACCTTTTCATAACACTCTCTAAAGCGCGATTCGAATAATCTGAAAGTTTCAGGAATTATTATCCAATCGTTTAATTATTATCTACTTCGTAAGAGCGCCTTTTTCAACGGAATGTTTACATCGACGATTACCTGTTGGTAACCAGAATCGGCTATTGCTTCTGTTTAAATTTAATCCACGCCGGAGCACTTCTACGGCGAATTTATGTAACGATTCAATGAAGCTGTGTACCCGATTGCCCGGCAGCTTTTTTCCGCGTTTTTCTCGCTGGAACGTAACCGCAATCTTTTCACTTTTCCTACGGAGACACCGCTCTCATTCTGCTCCACTTTTCGATCACTTTTAAGAGAAACCATACTTTCGTCGGGGAAAAAATCCGGCGAGCGGTATTGATGCGTGTGCGCGAATAGTGTGTGAAAGTGACGAACGGGACGACTTAATTGGAAAGAACTCGAATCGAAGAAAAATCGCCCGAAAAATCGATTTTCTTCGAGACAAAATCAAAGAGGATCTTTCGTTTTCGAAACGCTACATTTCGTCGAGCGACGACTGGTTTTTCTCGCGACAGTTGACCGGATAATCTCCGATCGCCAACATTCCCGCAGCTTTTTCGAAATCGAACCGCGAGTGTCGGGGAACAGGCACCTCCTAATGAATCAACTGATTAAGAGATCGCGCTAAAAAGGGTGAAATGTATCGCGGTCCGCGATGGAAAGCGAGATCTCGCGATACGTTTTCTCACGTGCGGCGGCGGCGTCGCGGCCGCGCGAACGCGTGTATTAGAGAAATTGTCTAATAAACACCGACACGTCTGCGCTGTTAATACCAGTGCACACTTATCGGTTGCGCGCCGATGAAAGTGGTTTAACGAGTCAGCAGCCATTTTCACGGGGTCTCGAGACGCGCGTGTTCTGCTGAACTGTAAACGCCAAGACACCCGTCGACGAAAATTTCTGTTTCATCATTCAGCGGCAACATAGCTTTAACCCTTTCGCTACGGCGGTTCAGTCCGCCGTAGCGCCCCTCCTGAACGGAACCACCCGCCGAAATTGTGCACATTGCGCGTGGATAGTGTATTTGGGAAGAAAAGGGATTTTTCTTTAAAACAATATAGTTATAATTTCTGCATAAGATATAAAGTTATTTAATAGGTAAAAAAAGTTTCATTAACAATGGAAAAAGTGAAGAAATAATATATAATATACAGTAATAAAATAAAACATAATATTCATAATACAAAACATAATACATAATAATTAGTCCTAAAGTTAGTACTTTCGATTTTCTATCCCTTTATGACATGTAACACAATAATAATGGGAAATGCGGGTAGAACAAATATAACTTGAATGGTGTGTCGTTTATTTCGGACTGTCATTTGTTTGTTTCGTCAAAAGATTCACGCAATAGTAACAAGAGGCGGTGCAGTCCAAAAATTAGGTCGCGATTTTACCAGCATGTCCCCAGAGGGCGATCATGTGGATGTCGGATATATCCGGCGTTCGGCTCCGCGAGTGTTCATATGGATGACGGATATATCCGTCGTTCGGAGCGAAAGGGTTAATAACATATACGTTTTATTATGACAGAGAGAATCGTCTCTTACACACCGTGCAGATTAACGAAACGTCATTACAGTCAGTCAATAACAATAATCGTGCACGATGGTGCACGGACTGAGAAGCAATCGACGATAAATAGATTAATAAATCGTCCAATATTTCTTACAGTTATACCGTTTACAGCAAATTCTCTCTAATTGACGCTCGCTTTTATAGTTATTGACGATCGACAACTATAAAAACGAGGTGCAAGGCTCGAATAATCGTATCTCCTCTTCCCGAATAGTCCATTTTCGTTCGCAAGCTGACGGAAAATTAGGGAGAATTAACTGCGCTTACAATATCACCGAAATTAATTAATCGTGAATTCCGTCGATGCTGATCTACCATCGGAGATTCGAAACATGACAGCAGCTCGTCGTAAACTCGAGGTTACAAGACCGGACTTTTTTCATATCATCTCCAGGGCTCATAGCAACCATAGAACCCCTATAAGGCCCCAAGAACGGGCTCTAATCTGCGTACAAGTCTTCGGTGCGTTAACGTCGAGGAAACCCGTGTATCCAGCTGGTAAGACATCAACTACAGCAAACAACAACCGAGACACGTTCGATCCAACCAGATCCACCTGCCTCTCGATCGTCCCGTCAAAGTCTCATTCTCGTGTGCGAGATAAACGCGTCCCTCGAAGTAGATCCATGAGCAGTTTACACACAGACCGCCCATCGATCAGCTCGATCCTCCCCTGGATCTGGCCAAGCCGGCCTACCGACAGCAGCAACAACCTCAGACATTTTTGCGATACCGGGACCTGCACTTTGCACCGCGAGTCTTCGCGATTATGTATAATTGGATCGAACACGACGTACGTGAGTGGAAACGTTCGACGCTGCCGATGAAAACGAGGCTTCTGCGTGGCTCGCCGCAACAACTCGATGATTCCCCGGCCATATAAGGCACCGAGCAGTCCTCTCATCATCCGATGGTATACGTCGAGGACGTCGGATCATCGCGGCGACGGTTCACTCCGCGTTCCGTTCGGTCGCGATCTAGGAAACGTCGATCCTTCCTTGGACAGGGATTTTTTGGAGTTCAGACGCTATTCGGGACTTTCTGGGTTTGGAGCTTCAAGATTTTGGAGATTCAGCGCTTTGGAGTTTTGGGATATTGAGATTTTGAGGCCTTAGGGAAGTTGGAAGTTTGGAATTCTGAGAGTTTTGAACTTTGGAGAGTAGGAGCTTTGAAACTTCGGAGCTTAGGAGTTTTGGGGCTTTGGAGTTTGGACAAATTGAGGCCTTGTTCCATTCGGTCGCGATCTAGGAAACTTTGATCCTTCCTTGGACTGTGATTTTTTGGAGTTCAGACGCTATTCGGGACTTTTCTGGGTTTGGAGCTTCAAGATTTTGGAGATTCAGCGCTTTGGAGTTTTGGGATATTGGGATTTTGAGGCCTTAGGGAAGTTGGAAGTTTGGAATTCTGAGAGTTTTGAACTTTGGAGAGTAGGAGCTTTGAAACTTCGGAGCTTAGGAGTTTTGGGGCTTTGGAGTTTGGACAAATTCAGGCCTTGTTCCATTCGATCGCGATCTAGGAAACGTCGATCCTTCCTTGGACTGTGATTTTTTGGAGTTCAGACGCTATTCGGGACTTTTCTGGGTTTGGAGCTTCAAGATTTTGGAGATTCAGCGCTTTGGAGTTTTGGGATATTGAGATTTTGAGGCCTTAGGGAAGTTGGAAGTTTGGAATTCTGAGAGTTTTGAACTTTGGAGAGTAGGAGCTTTGAAATTTCGGAGCTTAGGAGTTTTGGGGTTTTGGAGTTTGGATAAGTTGAGGCCTTGGATACTTGAAATCTTGGGTCTTTGAGGCTTTGGAGCTTTGGAACTTGGGGCTTAGGAACTTTAGACCTTTGAAGCTTTGGAACTTGGGAGTTTTGGGGCTTTGGTACCTTGGAATTTGGATAACTTGAGGCCTTGGAAACTTGGAATCTTGGGACTTAGGGCTTAGGAACTTTAAAGCTTGAAAGTTTTGAAACTTAGGAGTTTTGGGACTTTGGGACTTTGGAATTTGGACAACTTCGAACCTTGGGACCTTGAGACTTTGCAGGTTTTGAGCTTTAGGGCTCAGAAACTTTAAAAAAACTTTTTTTTTGGAACTTGGAAGCTTTGAGACTTCAGGACTTTGGAATATGGACAACTTGAGGACTTAGAAACTTCGAACCTTGGATGTTTGGGACTTTGGAATTTGGACAAATTGAGGCCTTAGAAACTTCGAACCTTGGGACCTTGTGGCTTTGGTGGTTTGGAGCTTTATGGCTGAGGAACTTTAGAGCTTAGTAGCTCTCTCTTTAGAGCTTTTGTGAATTTAAAATCTTGGAGCTTAGAAGTTTTGTATCTTTGAAGCTCAGAAGCTTCGGAACTTTAGAACTTTAAGCCTTCGACAGTTTGGCACTTATCCACTTCAGATCCTTGGAGCTTCGCCAAGATCCACGCTCAAACGTCCTCTAATCATCGCGTCGACGCGATCCGTGGGATAGAGCGCGATCATTGTCCATTTACGGCAGACCATGCCAGATGGAAATAAAAAAAGAGGCGGTTCTCGCTGACCTCGCGGCTGACTGAAACGCATTCTATCCGAAAGCGTGCAACGCTGACGTCACCGGACTTTACACGGCACTGGCAGCGATCGCTCACAGCCAGAGTGACTAATGTGACTCCTCGAGTTATGGCAGCGTGGACCGAGCGATGGGTGGTGTTCTCAAGGAGATCCCAGCCTACGCCGGATCCGCGGCTGTGTGCGTCGATCCGATTACCCATTGATCCCCTCGATAGCCGTGAATCGCGATATATTTCAATATACGAAAATGTTAGGTCTACCCGGCCGTGGCCATTATGCTCCCATACACACGCTCATTACCTTTCCCGTGTGCGTCTGATGGATATTGTTCGCGGCAGTTTCGTTTTTACGGATAATTATTATTATTATTTACCGGCGCCGACGGAGCGAATGGAAATTGATCGTTCTCAACGTGATCGAGCTTCCAAGATTCAGTCTTTAGCTTTTTGCTGCGAGGCATCCCTTATCTCGGCGCATTCTACGGCGCATTATACTGTGGGGAGCCGAACTCCTCAAAGCAGCTGACACGGTTTTTCTTAATTTAATAACTAGACTGCGGTTCTTCGTGCGAAATAAATATCGATCGCCTCGATCCCAAGGAACAGGTTTAAAATAGAAATCTCCGTCTCTCGTTGATCATTTTCACAAGCTTGAAATGTCACGATGACGTCCGTCGGTTCTCTTCGTCCATTTTCTTTTGGTATTTGCACTCACTCGTTGTCGCGATCAATTAATAAAAACCGCTGTGCAATAATAACTCTGTAATGATAGGACACGCCTCCAATTTGCACCGAACTGGTAACAGCCGAGCGTTCCAGTATTTAACAAATCAGCGGAAGCGCATCGTGCGCGCATCGCAAAATCGACCTACAAAACCGCTTTTCCGTTTCAGGCGAAGCTCTGGAATAAGCAGCGCCAAAGAAGGATCGAACTTTGCGGCGCGGAACGCGGAGAATGCAGCGCGGCGAGTCTTCCTAATTGCGTTAACTTTCCCCGTCCGTAAATATTCTATTAATAATTCGGCGAACCGTTGCCAGCGGTCAAGTCGCCGGCATCGCGACGCCCAGCGTCACGTTGCCGTTACGAACCGGTGATCATCGTAAGACGATCAGGGACGGACGGGACGAGCGTTCGGAAACGCGGCGTGTTTTTTTTTTATTTTCCCGGCGACAAAAACCCGGGAAAATCGTCGAGGTGTCACATAAGTGCAGCGAATCGATTCCTCCGTGAAATTCCGCGCCCCGTGCGCGCCCACCTTGTTCTCTTTGACGGCCATTCCCAAATTCGTCTCGCCTATCATTAATTACAAATGACCGTTTCGAAAGTACTCGCTGGACGCGAACGTCGCGCGTCCGATGTATTAACGCGTGACGAGCCGATTCGTGGAAACGGCGTTGGAAAGATCATTTACGCAATGCGCGTTTTAAACTTGGCCGCCTCGGGGACTTTCTCTCTCCGGTCAAACAAACGCCATTTTCTATCGACCGGCGCCGCAATATATATTCGATTGAGTCACTTCCGGTTCTCTCGGCCACCTCGTCTGCTGTCCCGAGGCGCCCAGCAACTAGGTCATTTTTTTCGAATTTATCGCGGATGTCGCAGACAATGGTTATTGTTTTGGGGGGTTCGAGTTCTTGGGCATTTGCGACACGAGCCTTGTGAAATTGTTTCGATGCGAGACATAAGGGAGGTGTTCATGTTTATACTTGCCGTGAACCCTTCGATTGCGAAAGACATTGTATACATGGTGTCTCATAATTATATTAACACCCGAAAAGGGCTGATTCCTGAAGTCATTTGAAGTAACCTTTTCCTCGGCGAAAATGCAACTCGCGGATTTGTTCGCGAGTTATTAACGAAAAACAGTAATCATTGGCGCGGCCGCCTCGCGCCAGCTGATCTCGCCTCTCATTGGTCGCTGTTTCTCGTTGATAACTCGTGAACAAAGCCGCGGATTGCGTTTTCGCTAAGGAAAAAGTTACTTCGAATGACCTCAGGAATGACACCCTTTTTTAATATAATTATACGACGTATATACGTCAATAGATTTGATTGATGCACAATTTTTTGTTACGCCGAAACAACCGTATTTTGAATATCGACAGACTTTGCCTGTCATTCGCGATCACACTTCGCTTTTCTCCTGATCATAATTCGCTTTTTCTACTACATTCCACCGTGTTTGTTTTCTTTCTATTTTTGTTTGCGATCACACTTTGCTTTCTCTTTCGAAGTGATCGCACTTCGATTTTCCTCTCGCGACGAGCAACCGACCTGACGCTTCCGACATCATCTCGATAAACTCGTTTCGGTCCAGAATAATTATGTATTTACCCCGACGATGTAAATGGCCGAACGGTACAATTACTACTTTCACCGCGTCCACAATTTGATCGTCAATTACAGCCGGTCGCAACAATCGCCATTATAGCCGATTATTCGTTCATTTATTTGTAAACGAGAAAATCCATTAGAGTGCGTAATTGAAGGTACGTACGGTTGCGATGACTTCGCAGGAGAATTTCCGTTCGGAAACGACGCGAAAACAAAACAGCTGTCTCGTAATTCCGGGGGGAGGATCGGCGCAAAAAACGTCGGCAAGAACGATCGATCGGCCGACTCGATCGGAACGGGATCGGAGAGGGATTTCGCGAATTTGACGAGGAAAGCGGTCCCAGTTTTCCACCGTCCGTGAACGTGTGAACTGCCGGGCGATCGAGTCGCTTCCGGTATCGGTTCTCGTGCAGTGAAACGTCTGTGAAAACGGGCCCCAAGCCCCGCCGGTATAGATCCCGCGCCGATATTTAAAACTGCGGCCGAGTAAAAGTGGGCGTGGCTGTTCCGAACGGATTGTCTTTCCTTCTCCACGATCTACCTACACCTGTGTGCCAGGCTGCGCTCGCGAGCCCGTTTACCTGTAAGCCCAACATTCACACATCCCCCTGTGTGCCGTTCGCTCGCGCAAATATTTGCGGATACTTCGAAATATTCCGCTCGCTCCGTGGATCGGTGATTTTTAACGCCGGCGACCTGTTCCGTGAGTTTACCCTTCTTTTTATTCTGAAAAGATCTCCAATATTTGCGAGGATCGAGAGTTCGCGATCGTCTCTTTTGATTGCTTGCTTGCTTGCTTTCTTGTTTGCCTGCCTTCCACATACTGGACATTTTTCCGTGAGAGCATATCGGCCATGCGTTCGTGCGCGCGCGCGAGCGCCTTTCGTTGTTTCGTTCGCCTTTTTCGGGACTGCGTGTTTGCGCGGATGGAATGTAATTTCGTTTCGAGGCTTCCGAGGCCTTTCGCCAATATTTGAGACCTCCTGCGAGCCTCTTCGCCGAGCGTAGTTATTTAACGGAGATTCCTCGCATTTGCGGATGTTTGTTGCCTCATTTTTGTTCTTACACCTGTGTGCCGGGAAGTTCGGTTTCGAAGTGGAGTTTCGTTTGCTTTGCGGGTTCTTCGACCTCTCCTAGTGACCAACGAGTTTCGACGACGCGAATGCTTGGAAAGGAAGACTATGATGTTCTGATTTAGGATCGGTCTTAGGATCTTTGCGCAGATTAATCATTTTCTGCCCGAATTGCGTGACGTCGGCGGTGACAATAGAACTGCCAACCCCTAGATGCCACTAATGTAGGTGTATTGTTTTATAACAATGACAAGATTGGATTCATTTAAACTTCCTACGACTTTTATTGATTTTATTATATATTTAAAAAAAAATAGTATTTATAATTTATGGAAATTGTTACCGCTTTATAATTTCTTTTGATTTATCATTTGTGAATGCGCTTGAGGAAATATTTTTATTAATTATTAACTCGGCAGGAGGAGCTACTAGGTTAAATTCATCGTAAAAGTAACCAATTAAAATTTAAGAGGACTGTTTGAGTTTCTATTACGATTTTTAAAACAGGTTTAATATAGATTTTACGATATCTTTTCAGTTTTGTTGGCATTTCAAACCGCTGCGCCTCAATATAAAAATAATACAGTTAAAAAAGATACATTTTAAAGCCACAATTTCTTTTGATTTATCATTTGTGAATGCTTGAGGAAATATTTTTATTAATTATTAACTCGGCGGGAGGAGCTACTGGGCAAAATTCATCGTAAAAGTAACCAATTAAAATTAATAGGACTCTGAGTTTCTGTTACGATTTTGATATCAGGTTTAATATAGATTTTACGATATATTTTCAGTTTTGTTTGCATTTTAAACCGCTGCGCCTCAATATAAAAATAATACAATTAAAAAAGATATATTTTAAAGCTACGGTTTTTAATATTTCGAGTACGAGTACTTTTATTATAATGCAAGAAGTGTTAAGAAACAAGGAGTGTTAAGCGTGAAGAAACTTGCGATTTCCAACCACGATCCACCGATTTCCCGGACAGATTTCTACGGTGAAAATTCGCGTCTCTCGCTCTCGAATCGTATCAAATACCAGGTTCTTCTTTTTTTCTGCGGTGTGTAACGAGCGTTACGAGGCAGAGCGTTGCTCTAAGAACGAGCCCTCGGAGCGAAGGTTAGTTACAGGAGAGAGATAATTCGGGGAAAACGTTTCTCGTTTCTCTCATGGTAATCACGGCGAAGCATCGTGTCGCGGCGAAGAGAGATAAAGAGGGAAAGGAAGAGCGACAATGACGGCGTTCTCTTGACAAAGACACGCCGGATTCGACGTCGTTAACCCATTCGGAAGGTTGCAATCCCGGAGTGCTTGTGCAACGCTTAATAATTGACAATTACGCTTAAACTTGGCGTTTACGGACCGCGCCGGTGGTTCCCTCAAGTGCGCGTAATTAACTAAAACTACTAAATCGCGAGCTATTATTCTGCATCCTAGATGCGTCGCGAATCGAACATAATTTTTTTTTATTTTTTTTTAACAATATTTATAGGAATTGTTACCGTTCTGTAACTTCTTTTAATTTATCATTTGCGAATGCCTGAAACAAAATTTTTTGTAGACGTTCTCGTATGTCGAAAAAGTTGCCATTTTTCCAAACAAAAATGTAAGCTCCATATTCCATAAATTATCATAGACACCGACTACCATCGGCTCAATAATTGAGACAATTGTAGACAGTTACTATTTTAGAATTTATTCTAAAAATTTCTAATTGCCGCCATTTACCTTAACAAGAACGATGCTTTGCCTTTCAGCTCTTATAATTTCTCTTTTTTCACTTCTTTTTATCATATCAATTATCACAGACACTATTGACTATCATCAGCTTAATAATTAAGAGAAACGTATCCAAATAGTTACCATTTTATAATTTCCTTTAACACTTTCTAATAGTTGCCACGTTTCCAAAAAAATACCTCGCTTTCCCATAAATTCTCGCAGTCATTATCGATCACCATTAGCTTGGCAACAGCAAAAAATGTACCTAAATAATTTCTACTTATTTAAATAACGATCTTTTTATTTAAATATTTATTTAAATAAGCTTCGTGCAACCTACAAAGAATTAAGGTATTTAAAGGAATGCAGAACGCACGTGTTACGTAACGTGATTACACAATTCTAGACATTGCCACTGAAAAAAATCGGTTTTATCGGTGACTGCATCGGCACAAATACAGATTCCGGTGACGGGATCGTACGTAATCATTTTCAAACGAGCGACGTACATCTGCAGCAACAAATAATTACAATTTCCTACGATTTCCGAAAGTTACCATTTTCATCGACGGAACCGAAACCAAGCATTTCCAGCAAATTCTCGCGGATGCTATCGCCTGCGATCGGGCCCATAATTAACGCGATACAATCGGAAGCGATAGTTTTCGAGCACCGTTGCCCGAAAAGTTGCGAAGCACGAAGGAAAAAGAATTAATGTTGCGCGGTCTCGACACAATTTTCCCGACAGACGTTTCTGGGGGACGTTGTGCCAACAAAGGGATTACATAATTCCCCGCATTCCTGGCGAACACACAACGCGAGCCGGTTCGTGTCTCGCCGGCGCACGATACGAGAGAGAAAGTATTATTGTGCACGCACCGCTCGGGGCCCGCCGATATCGAAATCGAGATCGAGATCGAAATCGAAATCGGTCGAAAACGAAGGGAGCTGCTCGTTGATCCGGCAATAATATGAAAAAGATCCTCGGTAAAACGGCCCCCGCGGGCGAATTTCGTAACCCGCTGCAGTCGTTGCACAATCCGTTACGGAAACTTTTTACCTTGCACGTCTCATAATTGATAAAGCGGCCTAATTGGACTTTCCAACTGTTACCACGGGCTCGCGGCGATCTTAAGGTGGTATTCCGCTGTGAATCGTTGGAAATATTGATTTTCTTTCACATTTTCTCGTAGAGTTTAGGTTCGAAAGCTCATTTTTTTTCGAATTATAATTTTACAGCTGCTTGATTAATTCGTAACATGAATGACTGATCATTTTTCTTCCGTTAATGTAAATGATTTTTTCAATCGTCCACTGCACTCTTTTAATCAGAATTTAAGGCGCATTACTTAATGTAATTTCGCAACGTTGTTGTAGTCCTTATAGATTAATCATCTTTAAGGAATTACGATTATCTTATTTTTTATATGATCTTTTATCAATCCAATTTGGACCTCTGTATTTTTAATAACTAATCGGTAACTTCCCGTACAACTTCGATTAATTAAATGAACGAATTTCAAGAAGATCGAAACTAGCCAACGCCAGCAATTCTAGCTGATTTTAACTGAAAAAAATGTTTCAATCTTATAAAGCTAGCATAAATAAACCCTGTATATGCGACTGCAAAAAGTGTTGTAGCCTCTTCGCGGAAAAATCCCAAAGAAAGTTAAAGAAAAACGGAATACCACGCTGGAATATATATATACCACCTTAATGGGACGATTTGAATGAAACCGCCGCTCGGCCAATTAACTCGAGTGTTCCCAACAATATGGGACATTTTAGCCGCGCAGGATTCGAATTTCTTTTCCACGAGCCAGCCAGATAGGCCGAGAGGGATGTTGTTAGGGTATAATTAGACGATACGGTAATGAATTCGCCGGCAGTTTCGACGAATTTATCTCTTTATCGTGTTTCGAATTGAAGCACGGCTGGTTCGTTAGAGTTCATCAAAACGGCCTGGCGAATTAATTGCCGCGCGAGGGACCCTATTAGTTACGTTTATCTCTTATCGGGCTCGAATTACGACGGAATCGTCATTACCGCCGCGTTCTTTTCTTCTTTTTTTTTACTGTTTTTTGCGGATGCCACGGGAAGCAGCTGGTTTGCATAAACATTCGCGGCGCGATAGAAATGCGAACCACCACCGAACGGATACGTAATTATCTGTTTCTCTGCCGCCACGCCATGGCCGAGGAGAAAGTGTCTCTCTCTCTCGGTGCATACGTTTAGGAGCTAACGAGAACGGACTCCGAGGAAAAATCAACTGAAAGTTGATTGTGCTCCGCTATCTTGCGGAATCGCTCCCGTAAAAAAAATAGTTGCAGAGAAAATTCGCCCGCGGTCTCATGGAAGACGGTAATTCGTCGCTGGTACATAGTACTCCGTTGCGGTAAATTGCAAGTCGCAAGAGACAATCGAGAAATCATAACGAACGTGTCAACAAAATGAATGCGAAGACATTTATTCGATCATTCGCCGCGAAAACTTTCTTAGAATTGCGAACGATTTCGAACGAAAAACGTGGGACCGGTCGTGTTCCGACCGGCGCGGTAGGTTTTTAAAGGTTAAAAGTAGCCATCGTTGCGAATGGAATTAATCGTTAATCCTGGTCAAGATGTTTTACTCACCAATAGAAACGCCAACACGGCCCTCCGCCAGTCCATGGCTAAAATAAAAGAGAAAGTCTGATTAATAACTAGGTCGGACTGCCATGAGTACGATCGACCGCGCAAACGACTATCGCGCGAGAACACTTGCCACAAGAAATAGTTTCTTTTCCCTATATATATGTATGTATATATAAATATCACTTGTAACATAGATCGGTAACTGGAGTCTGTCCCGAAAAACGGTCAATCGTTCCCCCGGATGCTTCCACTCGGCGCTCTTTCGACTCAAACATCTCCGATCGGTCTGCGACCATCGCGAGCCATCATCGTCTATCCGCTATCTACTTTCTAGAGGCGTTCCTCATTCATAAAACGGAGCAACCGGAGCCTCGAAACAATTTGCGAATCACTTTCAAGGAAACGAGAACGGTTCTCCTCGTTCAGTAATCCCATTTCAGGCGCCTCGAACGATCGCCGAACGTCTCGAATCGGTCAATGACCACGGTAAACCATCCTCCGGTACGTGCTACCGTGTCCCTAGAGCGGGTTCCCCATTCATAAAATGGTAACCATAATCTGCGACCTCTCGAAAATCACTATCCACAGGCGAGCATAGTCTTTCTCGCTCGATTATTTGTAGTAACAACTTGTAAAACGGCTCTAACCGATCAGCGACCACAGCGAGCCATGTTAGCTCGTCCCTGGACGCGTTCTCCATTCATAAAATGGTACCCGGGTACTCGGGGCCTCTCGGAAATCACTTTCCATGATGCAAACACCAGACTGTTTTCATCGGTGCTTTCTCGGCGCACGCTAAGAACCTCTCAAACCGTGCCTAACCGGTCAGTAACCACCTGGGACCATCGTCTGTCCTTCGCCGACGCGTCCTCCATTCATGAAATGGCACCCGGGGCCAGCGGCGTCGACGAAAATCGCGGTTCTCCGGGGAAAGCGGGCTCGCGGGATCACAGGACGAACTTTCGATCGGCGACGAACGGCATCCTCGATCCTCGTAACGATCCACGGCTCGTTCCGAAGGGCGGACAATGGAGGTTTTGCGGAGCTGGTTAGCCCGAGATCCGTGTCGGGGCTCGAGAAAGCGACGGCGACGCGGCGTTTCGCGAACATAACGCAAGAACGTTCACTTTTTCGTGGTGCAGGAGAGGCCGGCGCACGGTGCAGGAACGACCTCGAGCACTCTGGACCACCATGGTTGACCCCATCGGACGGCCGCCATTTTTCACAGGCACCACGCGCGCGTCTTTTCACGGGTTTCACACGGGTTGCTACGTGGACTCGCAGCGGGCGTCGCGACCACACGAATCGCGGGATTTACGTGGCTGGTCGATCGACATCCCGCGAGGTTCTGGCCACCTTCTTTCCACCTTTTCTCGCGGCCGGGAGCCGGCAGGATCGTACCTTCCACCGGGCTGCACCTGGTCGAACCAGGGCCGTAACGATCGCCACCTTTCACCTGACTGTCGCCACCGGGAAATGGACCCTTGCCAGCCGATTTGAGAATCTGCATCGGCGTTGGGGCTCGCGAAAACGTAGATCGTTTGGCTAAGTGTTTGTCATTTTTTTCCAGTGAGTCGTAATCTTTTTTTATTAATTTTTAAGTGGTACCTGCTGTGCGGATAAATTAAGAGGACGTTGAACAGTTGCGATTCAAATTGAAGAAAATATTTTCTGACGATATAATAACGATAATTGTTCTTGGTTCATAATAAACAAATTGAAACTGGTCATTTTTGATCGGCTCGGTAGATTTTGCGTGAATTAATAGAGGACTGTAGCTATTCGTGGTGATCTAAATTGCAAAAGAACGATTTCTATCAGTTTATAAACTGTCTTGATTCGAGATAATATAATAAACATAAACTCTTGATTCGAGAATCGCGTGAAAAATTAAGAAATTAAAGACATATAATAGCGTACAAAATGTTTGCTCTGGGCGCGATTAAATTTTTATTAAATCTTATTATTCCGGGATAAGCATTTTCTATTTTTAGCGAGACGGTACAACGTGAATCGCAACGATGAATATTTATAAGCCAAGCTTCCAACGATCGAAATCGCACGAGCTACCAAAAGAAGATCACCGTAGACAAAAATAGAGAAACTTTCGAATGGACCCGGTGTTATTGTAATTCGCGAGTGAAAGTGTCGTTTCC
Source organism: Megalopta genalis (assembly GCF_051020955.1). NCBI lineage: Eukaryota > Metazoa > Arthropoda > Insecta > Hymenoptera > Halictidae > Megalopta > Megalopta genalis. The sequence continues at coordinate 11,430,181 of NC_135023.1, read as the reverse complement.
ACGTGTGGGTATTAGATTTTCGGTGTACCTGTAACTGTCGCGATGGTTCGTTTCGACATAGATATCCCGATGGCCGGTTACGTTAGCCGGACGCGTAGGAATCGGAAGAGTATGGTCGTCACGTAGCCTGCCCACGTCATGGCTTGTCGCGCGTTGAAGTCACCGGCGACTCTAAGACGGATATAGTCATCGATATATGCGTTCGCACCGTTACGACATCTCGATATAGATTGATACGTTTTATCCACAAAAAGTACGCGTACCGTCAATCATTGAGCTGTTATTTCTGCTTCGAGGACGGTGTACTCGTACACCGTGTGTAATAATCAGGCGATCGTTGAGCTTAGCTCGGGCAACCCGGATGCAAGTATAGTTCGACAGATATATATCGGAATACATTCGAACTATCGAATCGCTGTAAGCGGAAACATAATTTCTTGATTACCGCAAGATTTTCATAAGATTATTTCTTATTGTATCTCTTTGAATATAATCAACCGTAGATTAAATACTAAAAAAAAAGTTAGAAACGAAATCGCACGGTATCTAAATACGATCTTGTCATTAGGGGCACATCGACGCTTTCAGCGCGGTCTTCAAATATGCGTTGCGATTAGCCTGCAGATTTGTCTGCGAAAAAATGCGCCGTCGATTCCAATAATATTAAGAGTCGAGTAAATATTGTTCTTCGATGTTAGCAATGTTAACGGGTTGCAAATAATGAAACACTGTCTTTAGACAGTTCAGATGATTTCTATTGTTTCCACGTAATCGGAGAAACACGAAACGATAAAATTGTTAGCAGCATTCTACAATATTTACTTCTTTATTTTATTTTATTTTTTTTTAACTGAAATTTATTATGGAAAGAAATATTATCGTAATTCACGGAAAATATTTATCGTTACGATGAATAAGCGCTCCAAGTGTTATGTTCAATTGTCGTCAATACTTCTTGGTGTATAATTTTATTTATATTTTATTCGCATACACAGTCATTTATATCAATATTTATTCCCGTTTGTATTTTCACGCATTGTATTAAACTTCATTCATGAAACCCTGGATTCGCTAAATCTCGTCGGTAATCGCTAATTTTTATTTCGCATAAAAACCCACAGTCTAATCGAATCGAAAGCTTAAACAAATTACGCCAAGTTCACGGACCGTTTCTGATCACTCAGAAGCGCCGATTTTCGTCCGTCGAAGAAGCTGCCGAGATCGAGATCGATTCGTGGACCGCGTGGGCGGCCAGGATCCTTGGGACCCGCGTATTTGGTCTCGCCACCTACGACGAGGATGAACAAACTGATGAGGCGAGCCTTGTGCTCGTTTTCGCGCTCGTTACCATTGCGTAATCACGCGTCCCATTAAAACGTTTATTAAGACCGTGTTATCCATTCAGCCGGTTCCGACTGGTCAACGGCAACGTTTTTCCGTGCGTGTCTCTCGGGAAAGGAAACGGCCGCAGCGGCACAGCTGTCGCCGGTTCTCCGGGCGCCCTTCCATCGCACCCGTTCTTTTCGGAACGTGTGCACACGATCGTACGATCACGGCTAACACAAACGCAACGTGTGTCCGTGTGCCTCCCCCGCGTTCGCCTGCATTCTCGCGGAACGCAGCTCTTGCTCGGGTCGACATAGCGGATTACAGATTAATCATTTGTCTGTGCAGTATTGTAGGACTGAAGTTCTATAAAAATGTATTTAACAGCAGCATTGATGGATTGGAAATAGTGCAAAATATAATCGTAGTGGTTATTGTACTATAATTGATATTTTTTTCACATTCGTTGAAAGTGACCGGCTTCACATTTTCTTAGTTTAACCCTCTCTGCGCCGGACTGGCGACTCTGAGGCATCGCTGAAATCGTGATACCATGCTCCAAGATAATTTTGATATTATATAGTATAGATTATATATCATATTATATATCTTATATATATATATATATATATATATAAGATTATATATCTATATTAGTATAGATTTGAGATAATTGTTAAAATCGCAGCTGTTGCACGAGCTATTTTAATTCGCTATCTAAAGCTATCTAGATTCGCTAAGCCATGTAAAACGACTAGATCATTTGACAAAGACTTTAGCTCAGATTCGAAGATCTTCGAACTGTAATTAATACTATAAAATGTAACTTCTCCGTTATAATCTGTTCAAACAAGCTACATCAATTTTGCAAGAACTTTCGAGTCTGCAACGAAGTTACGTTCAGTCTAAAATCATTAGATTAGGCGGATTTTATGCATTTATGACAAAATCGCGGGCGATCGTAATTTGAAACGACGGTAAGATTAAAAGGATTTCAAACCACCGATGTATTATATTTAATCTATTAGCACGATCAAAGAACGAATAAACTTGCCATTCAGTTTCTATTTCTTGCAATTAAGGCAGACAAGTTTTCTTCCTTCGCATAAAATAAACACGCGCGCCGCTGTATTTACCACTTCAGATTGTATATGATGTATCGCTCTATTGACAGATCATTTGTCTGTGAGCGCCCTTTTGACAAGTAGAAAGTCCGGTCCACAAGTAAGAGATACGTTGGAGAACGCAGTCGCTATCGGCGCAACGAGGAAACCCTTGCAGAAGAGTAGAAAGTCCGCGGCGTGGATTGTAAATTTTGCAGAATGCGGGGCTCGTATTGGGGAAACAAGGGGACCAATTGCAGAAACGATGGGTTGAGAAACGCGGCGGCGGCTTTCGACGACCTTGGGGAAAGAAGCATTTAAAACGCGAGCGTGCGTGCGTGAGCGAGCGAGCGAACGAGCGAGCGAACGATGACGTAAGCCGCGAATTTTTCACGTGATCGTTGCTTTGCTCCGATCGAACTTCTCGGACTCGTCGGGTTCTCCAGGAAACTCGTTCGCCGGGCGCCTTCGCGCCCTTGAACGTCCGCCAACGTGGTCGTCGCAGTCTTTCCCCGAGCAAGAAAGTGTTGCGCCATCTTGGTGTCACCGTGATCGGAAGCGCAAAACCCATAGAGACGTTTTACAGGCGCACGTTCGCCTATCGTTTCTCCGATATCTCCGATAACGTCCGCGCTAATCAATATCACCGCTCGTCGGAGCTAATCGATCCAGGCAAATCGCGTGGAAGCGTCGTCGTTTTCGATGCGTCGATCTCTCTCTCTCTCTCTCTCTCTCTCTCTCTCTCTCTTTCTCTCTCTCTCTCTTTCTCTCTCTCTCTTTCTTTCTCTCTCTCTCTCTTTCTCTCTCTCTCTTTCTTTCTCTCTCTCTCTCTCTCTCTCTCTCTCTCTCTCTCTCTCTCTCTCTCTCTCTCTTCCTCTCAGAAATCTCGAGCGATCGAGACCTCGGCTAATTCCTGTCCGCGCGATTTCCTAGCAGGAAAATCCCGGAATTATTTCACCGTAAACCATCGTTCACGCATCGACGAATTTTCGTACGAAATGTGATCTATGCATTGGAAGTGTACTTTCTACGAATGAAATCGATGCTCCAGTTCGTTTTCTGTCGACGACGGATCGCGCTCTAGATCGTTCTCTACCGGCGAAATCGCCGGTTTCGATTCTTTTCTAACAAAAAAAATCTGCCTTTTAAATCGTTCTCTGTAGAGCGGATCTACGTACATGGCACGTGATTTTCTGTCGACGATAACCACGCTCTCCGATTTCCCTACGGATCGAGCCTGCGTTCTGAATCATTTTCATCGTTCGACTAAGTATTCTTGCGATCGGTCCCTGTCGCTTGTGCCTAGACGTTATCCGATTTCGATCAAATTTTCAGCACTTACACAACCGATATAAATCTAGATCGTATCTGTTAACACTGGTAATTCTGGTATACCGGAGCCACGAGTGACCCTATTTTATTACTATTTCTACTTTATTTTAGAACCATAATTATATCCATGTTCTTATCCTGTAGCCTAGCCAAGAGCAAAATGCAATAAATCGATTACCTGTGATTAGATTAACGCATCTTTTTGCATTTTTGATCAGCAGCCTGTCGTAACCCCAGTGTACCAATCGCTTTTGCGCTTTTTCTTCTAAATCGAAAGAAAATTTGATTCTTCGTACAGAAAATAAAAATTCTCTCAATCCATTAGGGAAATTTGGGACAAAGAAGTGCTGATCGATAGTGAGCTGCGAACGAAATCATAGCGCAGGGGGAGATTAAACTTTAAGCGGAACGAAGGAAGGAACGCGAACGGACCAATCTGAGAAAAAAACCTTCTATTCGTATACAGACTCCAGTTTGATCGACATTTAGCACCGCCAGAAACGAGATACGTGCACGTGTGAGAAAGTGAAGCGGTGCGTCAACGAAAGTCCGGCTCTCGTCGCCGATTTCCACACCGCGGAAAAGGGTAAAGCGTAATCCGATACATATATAACTACCTGTCTCGATCGTCGTCCGGGCGAACATGTGTCCACAGGCTGCTCGGTCCAGCGAAAACGATGAAAAGTTCGATCCGGGTTTTCTTTTTCTATCTCGGCTCGTTGCGAAACCGCGTCGCGAGTCAAGCGTGAAGAGTGAGACCAAGGAAACGGGACTGAAAAGCCAGTCTCGAGAGAACAATCACGGATCACTGGTATTAAGATCGGTAGGGACAGGTCGCCCGTTGGTTCCTGGTCAGTTTGGTCTGGCACTCGTTCATCACCAGCACTTCCGGTAGCACGGAGGGCTGCGTCTTACGCGCGTCCTCGCCGGCCACGAAGTCCTCGCGCGCCTCGACATCCCCAAAACCTTGGAAGATCGATGTTGATGACCTTGCTTCTGGCCACTCTGTGGAGACGCGGTCATACGCTTCGGACCCGAGGAACGGTCATTCTGAAAACCGGTCCGCGTATCCTGGAGCGAAGGGACACCCAGGAGGTAAACTCGAAGGAACTGACTCTGAGGGATTCAGCTGGTTCTCGAGCCGATTTCGGGTATTCTCCAGCCCGATGACCACCTATCCGGTTCTGACAGACTCTGCCAAGGTCCCGGTCGGGTCCTTCATCGCCTCGAAGTTAACCCCCGAAGCTGGCCAAGGCTGGAAACGAGACCAGGAGCGCGAGCAAGCGCCTCGATTTTTCGGATTCGCGGTCGCTCGCGGTTTTGCGCTGCGGTCGAGATCGAAGCCTGGTCCTTGGCTACGGCTCCCCTTGAATTTCGTTCACGTTTTCGCCACTTCACCACACACCTGCCGGTTCGCCGCTCCGCAGAGAAGCAGCCGAGCCTGAACAGAGCCGCGGAAAAGAAAACCGTTGCGGTCGACGCGAGGCTCGAGACTGCACTGTGCGCCGAGTCCTGTGTTGTTCCGCTCGCGGTACCCTGCGTGTACCACGAGGCGGAGGAACAGGGAACCGGTGGGACGAGGGAGCGAGAGAGAGAGAGAGAGAGAGAGAGAGAGGCGGGAGGAGAGAGAAAGTGAGAGATAGTCGAAGAGAGAGAAAGAGGGGAGAGACAGCAAGTTGAACGGTGAAAAGAGACAGAACAGTTCTGGAAGGATAAAGGAGCGACGAAAGATTTTATGAAAATTTGGAGAAAGTGATCGGGTAGGACTTTTTTCGGATTCGATGGAACATTTCCGATGAATTAGGCGAATTTTTACAGAATTTCTGTTGCTCGAGGGGGGACACTGTGGGCGAAAGAGGGCGAAGGGGAGAGAGCGATAGGAAATCCTTTTGTAGTATCGGGTACTGCAAGAGTTTCGAAATGGGAGATATTTGAGCAAATCTGGACGAATTAATGAATAGTTGATTAGTCGTTGAAAGGGAAGAGAGATAGAAAGATCGTTTACGATCGTGAAGAATTGAAAAAATAATTTTTAGAGGCGGCACGGACTTTAGAGGTATTTTAAAAACATTTTTCACGACTGTAGATAAATAACTTTGAACAAATAAAAGATAATATTAAAGGATTACGTAGAGTTGCTAAGGATGTAAAAAAGAGAAGTAGTATATTTAAAAGAGTGGATACGGATAGATGAGAGTGCTAAACTGATAAAGAAACGATAAGGGAGGGATGGAAAGAGTGTTTGAAGATCGCAGATCTTTTCTAAGGACGCTGGACAATTTTTCTCGGAGACAGGGACAAAGAATGAACAGAGTGGAAGGAAATGACGAAGACAGATGCTGGTAGGAGGAAGAACGAGGATCTGCAATGATCTACAGAGTGATTGAACGATCGACCGCTAGAGCGCGACACTAAAAGGAGTTTTTTTTGCTCGGCGCTGGATCTGCGATAGAGATGGCCACTGCGGTTAATGAATAAACAATTTATTCCCTAGATACAAAATCATCTCATCTTAACTATTTAAAATAATAGGAGAATTCTGCTGTTTGTGCAGTTGATCGACGAAAGAAAGATAGCCAGGACATTAATAAAGCGTCACATATTGCATTAACCCTTAAGATCCATTTCTACGAATTCGAATTTTTGAATAACCGGTTTAAACTTTTAGTTGTTGATATTATAGAAAAGTTGGTCACGAAGAAATTTATTCATAAAAGAAAACTGATAGAACTTTAATGGATTTGGTTGATAAAATTTTAGAAGCGTCCACCGTTTAAGGTTTGAAGGGACACGATTAATTCTAAGCTTCATTTTAACTTAAAAAAAAAGACACCTCTGTCGATCAGTATCACCGTTTTAAATGATTTTATATGAACCTATTTGCTTACAGAAGTATTGTATCGGATATAAAAAAATTTAATAACATGAAAAGTCTTTTGAAAAATGTTATAGCATTTTTTGGTAGTCTGTCGAGTACAAAGGTTTAAAGTTTGCGAGGAGGCGAGGTGTGGGAATTTTGGAAATGTTCGACGCGACTCGAACCCATCGCTGGCGACTGGAGTCTCGCGAAAAAGGGGTAGAAGGAATAAAGTGAGAGGAAGAAAATGGCTGCGGATAGTAAAAGGAAGAGGATAGATTGCATTTACGTCATCGCCCGGGTTAGATGCTGTGCCACGATCCTCTCGAGGGATGTAGACTTCGCGATTCTTCTTGATTCCCTCCGAGCAAAATACTTTGTAACCGATCGGGCGAAAACCTGTTGCGCTCCAGAGCCTTTTTTTCCGTGAAAGAATCGGTCTCTGATTCTTACACAAACTTTGTACGACATTCGAACGAACAGAAAATGGAATGCGACACAATTAAACACTCGGAATGCGGTAAAATGAAACGTGCAATCTTAATTTTCGATGACATTTAATAATAGTCTTGAGAAAGTGAAAGAGGAGTTTTTGCAGTTCTTTGGAGAATTTTTATTTGTTCAATTCATTGGAGAACTTTTGGGAGAGTTCTTCCGATGAAAATCATTAAATTCCTATCAATTATAACACAGCCCTTAAAAAATCAATTTTACTAGGCTTCTGGTAATAAAGTGTTAATTCCAATTTTTAATTAGAGAAAAAATAACTTAACGTCTGTCATTTAAAATTCCATCGACCAAGTCTAGGATCGATATTATTTATTAATAATTAACTAAATAAATATTATGTCTGCAAGTCGTAAAGACAAATATTCAGTAATTACATTAATTAATTTTATATATTCGAAAAAATACGCAAGCACACTTTTGCCGTTTCATTTTTTCGAAATTAAATGGCGAACGAAAAATTGTTTGATTTGTAAATTTTTCAAATTGGTGACGTAATGAATTTTTCTTTTAAATAAGTGTCATCTATTGATGAATGTCGACAACAAGATCCGTATGGACGAATGATGTTATCGACGCTAACAATTTTACCAGCAGAATACACAACACGTGTTTGGGCATGTATCATAATACCAGTCTATCATGGCACTTGTTTATAGAATTACTACAAACTTGTATACATTATTAAATAGTAATTATTGGAAGTATTCAGTAATGGTAACGAGGCTAAAATCAAGGAAACATTCCTTTCGAAAACCAGAAACAAAAGATAACCGTATGTTAATTCATATAATCATTAGTATCCTAACCTGTACTACCACATCTTTATTACTTGTTTTCTTCATTGTTTACTATTATACTCATTTCTGTTATTTATTAGTACAACTTGAATAACAAAATGATCATTCGTAATTTTGTTTTATACACTTTTTCCTTATGATATCGACATAATTTTAACGGATTTTAACTTACAATTCTTCAAAATACTTATATATAAGCACATATATATCGCTTATGCGACATAAAAATACAGTTATTAATACATAAACTCGTTAAGGAGATGATAGACATGGTAAATTTAGACTTTGATTATTCCAGTTGTCATTAACTGTTACAGTGGTAATGACTACTCCAGCAGCTTTATACTTATTTAACAGTGTTATTATGGAGTAGTTTGTATGAATTAAATGTTGTAAATTTAATTAATTCTTTGCATTTTCTAATAGATTCAAGTGAAATGGAAAAAAATTTTTCCGAGATACATAAGTTTAGACGATCTCAAGCGCGTAGAAGTGTTCTACTGCAGCTAAAAGAATTTAAGCAAATCGGTCAGTGTCAACAATTTTTGGAGTCATTTGGAAAATTGGAAAGTATATTTCACTATACCACAAAATTGGAAAATGTATGTGTATTTTTTATAGTTGTTACTGTGAAGTAAAAATAATTTTACTATGATTTCTATTGCAATGTTATCTTTAGCCAAATATGATATTAGCGGAATATTGTACAACCGATTCAGTGAATAACATATTACGACAAGCAACGTATAAGGATATAACTGAGTATATTGCTATACCTACGAAAATACTACAATATCACGAAATAGATTTATCAAACGTAAATAACAATATCACTTTTCAAAAGTATAGTCATCACTATCCTACCTGGGCCTCTACAAGAGCTAATCTATTACATCCAAAACATGTAATGTATTACCATATTATGCATATTAACAATTTTACTATGATAGTAAAAGAATATTCTCTTTTTTAGATATCAGATCAAATGTTATTACTGTATGATACATTGAAATTGACAGACATTGACATAAGATTGAGATACTACACTGTGAATCAATTAAATTTTGTCTTGTGTAAATTATTCCCAACCATTTCTGTCTTACCATTTGGTTCATCTGTATCTGGTTTTGGAGAGATGGGATGTGACTTGGACTTAGTATGTACATTCAGCCACAATTCAAAGATTCGAAAAGTAAGTGTGCATTCTGATTATTTTTACACGTCCAGATGACACACATTTCCATAGACTTTACAAGAATTGATTGAACATATGTGTTTCACAGGATCATGACAGCAAATTAATATTTTCTTCAAAACCATTTTGTCTTGTTGAAAGATTTGACCAACGAGAATTTCTGAAACAATTGAGTGTATTGCTGGACAAATTTATTCCTGGTGTATCTAATGTGCAATGCGTTCTCCAAGCTCGTGTCCCCATTGTTAAATTCCGGTTTGGTCCCACAAGCATGCAATGCGACCTCAGTACCAACAACTTGTAAATATCATGGGGCTAGTATGTTTTTACATATAATGGTCCAATGTAATCTATATCTTACTTGTTTCATAGATCTGGTTTCTACATGTCTCAAATGTTCTATACTCTTGCAAACATAGACTGCAGGATTAGGCCACTGATATTCACCATTCGCAAATGGGCAAGATCTCATGGTGTAACGAGTAACATACCTGGTTCTAAGATAACAAATTTCTCTTTGATGCTATTGATAGTGCACTATTTACAACATATAAACATGGTGCCTCCTTTGCGTAAAATTTTGTTATCATCACGTAAGTCAAATGAATGTTCTAAGTGTTTATTCGTACGATTGATTAAATGCTTTTTTTCAGAAATGTCGATATGGAATTGCAATACAAAAAATGTAAAGAAAATGGAAAAACTCCTGTACGGTTTTTTTGAGTATTATGCTACCTTCGACTTCCACATGCACGCCATATGCGTCCTAGACGGATATGTCAAACAGAAACCAGACGCGACACCTCTTTATATTCATAATCCTTTGGACAGTACGTTGAATGTTAGCAGAAACATCACTATTTACGAGTTGAAGATATTCATTGAAGCAGTTCTAAATACAATAAAAATATGGAACAATAGCAAAGTCATTCACATTTTAGATCTAATAGATGAACCTTCTTCGAAGGATGCGAAGAAAGAGCATCATGAAATAAGGATGAGAAAACTCGATGAAAACAAGCCTGAAATACTGGAAAAGATATTAAAAGACGATGCGGCTGAGGCCATCAAACTAGATCAGACCGATAAAATGCAAGAAATAATAAAATAATAACAAATTGAACTGTTGAATTTTCTACGATCTGCTTGTTTCTGCATTTAAGTATGATGATTTCCTTCCCGTTGTGTTGTATATTGAGGCTTCACAGATGGCAACTCGTCAAGACTCTGTAGATAGTATTTTAGACGAATTTTTATTCAGCAAAGCATTTACGACTTTGTTATGGATAATTTCCAAATAAAATCGACCCAGATATCAGGGAACAAATTCAAAGACACATGTCCCAATATTTAAGGGAAAGTTCCGTTATCTAGGACCTCGTTGAAAGTTATTTCTACCTTATGAAAATTATGACAATGATAGCACATCATTTTTAAAGAGAGGAAGTACGATATTTTTGCAATCTATCAGGATAATATTTAATTATGTACATATAAAAACATGTGTACAAAAACGCAAGAGGGATAAAATTGAGACCGCCATACTCGGTAACTTGTATATTTCTCTATTATCAGCAATTCGACAGTTCTCATACATGCTTAGTCGCGTACATTTTCTATAATTGGTAACGTCCGCGCGATCCGTTCTCGGATCCATGACCATTTCTATCGATCGTGTTTGACTCTCGCGAGGATCGTCTGCATGCATCCTACCGGAAGTTGCGATCATTTTAATAAATCCACGTGGAATGCTTGTGCATCCTTCGTTACCACTGTTCATATTATATCCTCTGATCGATGGAACGTGGCGGACGATGCATCCCCATACGAGTATTTTCGCGATTAGGCTATTGTTGCTTCTCGAGCGGGGGAGTGTTGTCGTTTAAATTCGTAATATGTACTGTGGCTGGCAGTGTTTAAGTTCGCTAACTACAACTTCCTCCACCCAACGGGATAAATTCGTCGCGCGACGTCGGTGTGTACACGTGTAACTGTTTCTCGTATATTCTGTTTTTTTCTTTTCTTTTCTTAATTATTACAAAGTAGCCACGTCGCCACGTATTTCTGTGTATATAAACTCTAATTACAATGAATCAGTTCGATCGATCAATTTTATCTTGAGCAGCTTTGGAGACTCGATACTCAGCTAATGAAATCCGTGATAAAATGTCCTCTTCGTGGTTTAGTCATCGATTTTGGAACCTGTTCCACTCTTGGATCAGCGACTATTAGGCACAGGAAAAATTCTGCAGACTTGAAACTATGTAAATAAACTCAATAGTTCATCTGCTTTCTGATAGCTGTGATATATACATATAACGATAACTTTCCACAGACTGCGAATTTTATGCATTTGAAACCATCACAAATGTTAATTTGCTTCTGCAGTTTCTACAGTAAATGCCAGATTTTTATGAGAAATAAAATAAAAGTATTTGTATCATCATTATAGTCGTAATCGTTGATTTAACAAATGCCTTGAACAGTTGAGAAAGAGGAATTTAATGCCGCAGAATTTTTTTCTACGCCTAGTAATCGTGTCGCGCGCAACATAAAGAAAAGAAAATGTAAAATTCCGTTGGTTTCCAGGAATCTCCAGCCTCGAAGAGTTAATCGACGAGAAGATCGTAAAACCACGCTGATTTCGAGTCGAGTCTCCGTTTCGAAACGTCGCTGGAGGTGTTTCGTCAACGACGAGTATACCGGGCAACGCGTAATCGTTCTTCCTTCCTCGTCCTCTTCATCGTCTTCTTTTTTTCGAATTTTCTGTTTACGTATTACTCCACTAGTGGCAGCGATACATCGTGACCTTCGGCGCTTCAAAGTGCAATAAAAAAGCTATTCAATAAAAAACGGAGAAGCGTTCTACGCTGAAGGCTCTGTTGACGACCCTGAAACAACCCGTTGACCAGACACAAAACGGGTGTAGAAAACTCGACGAATTGGGGGATCGACGAGAACGAAACATGAAAACCATTATGCGTTATGGTCGTTCGCGAAGGTGATGTTCGTTTGAGCTGGCCGCGGATGTTTATGCAAGAAACAGATGTTTATTAAACAAGATTGAAACTTCGTCAACCCCTGCGCGCTGCCATTTTTTCATCAATTTCTATCATCGGCATCATTTTCGACTCCTTGTCCAAGCGCAAACGGAGATTCATTTCTATAATTCCTTTGAGAATTTTGTCACCGTTCAGTGAAAATGTCGCAAGATCTATTTTTTTTTCTTTTTTTTTTGAGCAATGTTGAATTTTCAAAATAAGTATTTATGCAAGAAATTGTAAATATTAAAGCTTCGAACTTGTTTGGTCTGGTTGCACGGACAAGGGATCGATTAATGTAATTTCTGAACGTTGCGCAAGGGTTGCAGCCCGAGTTGGACTGTTCACAAAAGATGAATGTTCGACGACCATCGTACGTTATGAATGCATAAAATCCGCAGTCTAGTTTTAAAGGTGCGCATCCTCGAAGGTGGCGGCGATATTTATTCTTTCCGTCCTCGTTCTTTTCCTTTCTCATTCATCCAAACGAATGATTCTTGACTCTCGTGATCGCGCTCGATTTCAATGCATACAATATATTTATACACGTCACGCGAAATGCCCTTTGATCATCGTTCGTGTCCGTAATATCTCCTAATAAAACGTTCAAAATGGTCGAAAAGAATCTCGTGGGACCCTTTCGCGTAACAATATTTCTCTACTAATTAACAATGTACTAATGATCGAAAGGTATAGTCCTTCGATTATACTTTCCCGAATGTACGCTAGGTGTTTGGAGGGTTTTCGATTCCGTCCCAGATAGCCGGACGCGCGGCCGAATAAATCTACGTTACTCAACAGCATGATCGATCTAACGTAAGTACCGTGTTTCAGGTTCGCTCTTTTCGCCACCGATTCATTAAAAGCAACATCAAACGAACGATGGTATCACGGACGATTGTTTTTACAAAGGAAAGACTGAACAATCTTCCTGGCATCATTGAATGAACGTCCCTACAAGAACTCATTAAACTTCTTGCTAGCTCCTCTCGTGGTTAAGTATCAGAGAAATATAGAAGTAGACACTCGTATCTGTCAACTTTGAAGATAGTTGAAATCAAACGAAACTAGGACAAATCAAGATAAGCACTATTAAAGGAGGAGCTGGCAGCTTCAAGATAATAGAGACTGATAACTTGGTATAGTATAAAACAGACACCGCAACCTACTGATATACCTTTGCTTAAAATCATTCTGAAACGATCAACTGTTCTGTTATTGAGAGTGAAGCAATCTCTTCCACAACTCTCATCCTTCCATTTTATACCATGCTTCCAGAGAAACTCAATCGTACAGGTTCTAAAGTTGGATTATGCTTCGGGTGTAAATAGCATACATCCTAACATCTTGACTAAAGAGAACTACGCTAGGAGAAACTGAAAATGGATGGTGTATTGTGTTGGTCTACTGTCGCCAAGCATTTGCGTCTAGTCAGAGAAAAGGATTGCCAGCTGATGCAGACAATCGGCTCTCCGGCCGTCCGACTATCTGGTCAGGACACCTCGGAAAGCTCCCCGAACCCGCACCCTGACTATCCCCGTATCGAAGCGGCGCTTCAATTCGTCTTGCTCTTCCTGTGATGGCGGCGATGATGCATGTAGTGATAGTACTCATGCGACCTGGTCTCCTGAACCGCCGCCACCAAGTTGCGCACGTCCTCCTCGTGTCCCTCGAAGCTGTCCGATTTCTTGAGCTGGCCAAGAGACGCAGTGGCGCCTTCGCTGCTCCGTTTGTTCTTGAGCCGCGGAAACGTTTCCCAGGAACGCTGCTTCTGCACCAGAGACGACGACTTCGATGTAGGCCCGATCAAAACAACCAGTGTTTTCCTTGGTTCCTGCGCGGATTGACCTACCGTCCCATCGGCGATGCTCGACCGTCTGCTACCGGAGCCGGTGGTGCTCAGACTGTCGCAACTCGCGCGCCGACGCCTCCTCACCTCCGTCGACGCTTTGTCGTCCGCGTAGAACACGTCCTCCGAGTCACTGGCCGGGTACACTTTCACGCCCTTGCCGGGCGGTATCGGATGCTCGTCCGGAACAGCGTGCACCTGCGCCTGGACACGTTTCTTCGCCTCGCCCATGCTGGACGCTTCGGAAATCCGCTGGTACTCCCCTTCCTCGCCTGCTGGAACCAGGCGCACCACTTCAGCAAACGTTCACTGGCTCGACTAGCACAGTAATGCCCCGGCAATTCATCCAGGAACTATGATCTGCTTTCTAAAAGAAGAGACCTGGGATTCATTGCCGTTATCGCGAATCTCTTCTTTCAAAAAGCAGGATATAGTTTGCACAGTAACGACTAGCAGAGTAATGCCCCGATAATCGACCATTGGACACGGCTATGATTCTGCTTTTCGAAGGAGGAGACCTGAGACTCGTTGCTAGCCCACGCCATTATTTGTGAATCTCTTCTTTCAAAAAGCAGAACACACAGTTTAGAGAAAGCGGCGACTGCGCGCGTCTCCTTTATCGGAGCGAATTGTGTTTGTTATCTCGTCGTGTAACCGCCTTCGAACGAAACTACAGCCGTTCCTCGTGTCAATTTCAATGAAGCGGTGCGAGACGTGTGTGAAAATTGTTGGCAGAAGACGGTGGAACGCGGCCAAAGAGCACGGACGAGCAAACACGAGACAAGCGATCCTTAAATTCCACGGCGAGGGGCTGTCTAACTGTATAAAGATGTATTTTTCTTGCTTTGATAACCGGGACCGGCATATCCAAGTTACCCTAACGTTCGATTTCCGATAATCGTGCTCACACATTTTGATCTCCCGGGGACAATTAATTGTTCCGACGCGGCGGAGAGTACACAGAATCACGTTCGACAGACAATCCAATCGGACCACGAGCACCGTTTCTAATTTACTCCCCGTGCAAGGTGTTTGTCTGATCGTTTTATGCCATTGAATGGCGCTGCGCGGAGACAATCGGGCGCTGGTTTTAATTGAATCCCGGCCGCCCGCACGCGTTGTTTTAATTGCGATTCTAATGGCGTTCGATCAGAAGGACACTCGAACGGCGGAGCCGCAGAACAAAGGTAACCGTCTCATTATACGCACAAGAAATAACTCCAGCGTGTCGTTAAATTTATTATACGAACCCTCCGAGCGATTTAATCAGCCTGTTTGTCGATTTGACAGCGTACAATCATTTCTCGCATAGTCTCAAAGGCAACGGAAAACAATGCACGCAATATTTTGGCATTTCGGAGAAACGTCTTCGCCTGGTAAATCGTGGGCGTCAGTTTTCATTCAAAAAATAGTGCTGTCGTTACACCGTCCAACAAAATTTACTCTTTCCTTTTCTTCTTACATCGTCCTAAATTTAAAATCAAAATCGATCGCTCTATGTCAAAAGTTCTTTGTATATCAACTGTATAAATACCAGACATGTATTTTTGTTGTTTTTTTTTGCAAGAAACGATCCTAATAGACTCTCTCAAGTAAAAGAATATATAATATACACTTCGATAATATTATAAAAACGAATGATCAATATGTACAATTCATTTTTGTGTTGGACAGTGTCGTTAGACAACAGAGACAGACAAACACTGTGCACATGGTCCTGAATTGGGCACGAACGAAGTATAATAATTCTCGTGTGCGTTCATCAGGGTTTTATTTCCATTGAATTCATAATGCTATCTACATAGTCCTGTGGTGGTGTGTGTTTCAGAGAAAGAGAGAAAAAAAGAGGGAGAGTGTCATCATCAGTTTCCGTCGGATCATCGGCAAATCCGTGGTCACTGTCCTAATTCGATCCAGGCCAATACCGACGCGCTTAGTTAGTCGTGCAAGCGATCCTCACGGATTTGTTCTTACCAGTCGTGTGTGACTGTGGTTGCTGGGAGTCTGCGTATCTTTCCGGTCGGTCGAGACCTTCCGCGGAATTGTCACCGCTGCCACCCTTCAGGGAACGACACAGGGAGCGCACCTTGCTGGCCGACGAATGACCAGGCGGTGTTTTCGGTTTGGAACCGTCCGGCGATTTCCTCGACCGTCGACTCTGGCTTCGATCACGGCCGTCCTCTCTGCCGGGCGACTTCTTCCGGTCGTCTTTACTCCTAGCCTTCTCAATCAGCTGGCTGAGGACTCCTCGCTTTGAGGAGTCGGCTGGCCTAGGGGTCGCATACGCGATGATGTTTCCGCTGGAGTCCAGCACCGCTCCGACCCCCTCGGATGGGGTGAGGCAACGCGTTGGCATCTCCTTTGTTTCTGCAGAAAGTGGTCAAATTTAGCACCGACAGTCTTCAATATCTCAGTGAAGAAATAACGGAACACATTAGGGAGCGGTTTGGAATGAGTATCTTAGATAAAACTCATAATTTTCTTTCGGTAAGAGACTATTAGAAACGTCTTGTTATTGTTAAACTTTTATAACCGATTGCAATTACAATCTGACACTCTTTCTCAATACCTTTCATGTAGAGAGCATTGTCGGCACTGGTGACAGTGGGACGCTGCTGGCGATGATCCTTGGTCGGCGCCTGAGTCTGAGGCTGCTGCGACGGCTCCTGCATGTGCAGTCGTGCCAGGTGATCCAGCAGCACTTGTAGATCCTGATTGCTAGCTGCGTCTGAGACTGCTATGCTCACTTCACCAGCTGTTACACCCGTCGTGAAGGATTTTATAAATGGCTCCAATTGTTGGGCTAGGCTTTGCAGCTGCTTCACCTGACTCCTCAAAGACAATATATCGTTCATCTGAAACAGGATCAAAATCGACGAGGTCAAAGATGCGTGTGTTTCTTTGCTGGATAGGAGAGGCTAGCTGAATTTAGACCAGAACTAAGGTAAGCCACTCTATATATATGTATAAAGGAGAAATTTTATTTGTTAGTACCTGAGAGTGGAAGATCTCCTTCTCTATACGAATCCTACACAATTGTTCGTCCCATAAGCCATCGAACACATTCCTCAGTTTCTCTAATTCTAACTGATGATGCTCCAATTGTCGTTCTAGCAGCCGACAGTCCTTGACCACATGTTCGTAGCGTAAACCCAGAGGCGGAGTGTTGGCCCTCCTCAACAGAGATACATCGTGATGAAGCTCCCCCAAGCGCTCCTTCACCATCAGCAACTGCTGGTTCAATTCCTTCAGCCGACTGTCGAACGTCCTACAGTGGTTGGAGAACGGTTCACCATCCATTCCGCCTTTCGTTGGGACCCTCTGCGGAGCCTTGCTGCTCTGCTTGGAATTGAAATGTGTCATATGTGATCACCGATCATTCGCCCGATCGTGTATCATTGATACGGGTCTGAGTAAATTGTCTGACTACCACATCCTGCTAAGAACACTAGCGGGAAATCAAAGTTGTCTGTCTGGCGAACCACCAGTTGCGCTACGAGAATGTGCTGGGTGTTCTGTGGCAGTATTTTCAAAGTGGATTCAGCAATAGTACAGGTTTCCAGCTTCGGGCACAAAGTAGCTACCTCGGATGTATATGTAGTTTCATTAAGACTTATAAGCTCTGCGTTCTTTTTTCTATAATGTCGCTGCTACCAAATCCTGCTCCGAAGTGTGGGTTCTCCGCAGCCCAGAACACCCTGCACAACTGTCTAATCTGGCTACGGACTACCACCATATACCAAGTACAAGCCACATCATATATATCGAGAGTAAAATCCTGTCAACGAAAATACTTACACAGAAGTGTGCACGAGAAATGCAGTGAAAAAGAAACTTGTAATATGAACGTAAAGATGGAGAGAGTTTGTAAATCGAGAGAGCTGGCCAGGCCGAATGTGGTTAGCTACCTGAATCACCGGTGGCTCCTGCTGCATCATCCCATGAGTTTGATCGTACAACGACTCTTTCGGGGTCTGCGCCTGCCCTACGAACGGCTGCAGTGACCTGGCGAACTCGTTTCTGTAGTTTGTTTTCAAGTAGGCAGTCATTAACGGCGGTCTGGATGGGTGGCCCAGCTGGGCGACGCGGCTCAGTCGTTCCAACATGGGATGAGCTAGCTCGAGAAATTGGAACTTTGTCGCGTCGTTGGTGAACGCGGTGCACAACATCAAATGCATTTGCAATACGGGAAGCGCGCTGCCTAGCGACAGCAGTTGGCTCCGAACCATTCTATCCTTAGTTTCGAACTGTCTCTGCAGCTCTGTTAACACGCTCCCATGAGTCTTGGTGATGGCCTCCTGCATGCCTTGACAAAACGAGTTCAGCGCCTTCTTCTCAGATTCTAAACTATGTCGTAGTTCATTTAGCTGTGACATTAAAGCTCTCACTCCATCCTCCACTCCCGCTTGCAGATCCCGGATTGATTTCACTGCTCTCTCCATCTTCTTGTACGCTTGCTGGTAAGCACTCTCGATGTCTACACAATGTATTCTGGCTTCGGCTGGTGTGTCACGGGAACAGGTGGCACAGAGCATGCATTTTGCGCTCTGGCTGAACATTATGTACGGTTCCCCATGAGTTGAGCAACGACGTTGGGTGTCTTTACTGCACTTGCTCATGTGCACCACTTCATGCGAAGAAAACATTTTTGCACGATGCGTATGCTCCCTGCAGTGTGTACACAGCGCTTGTCCTGAGAAAGATTATGTTGTGAGTATATATTGTGGAACAGTTATTTTTCATTTATTCTTAAGCATACATTTCAATTACATACCACATGTTGTACAAAAGAACATTGTAGACTTGTCTCTCTTGTCGCAGTTGGCACATGGTGGGTTCTTCGAGTTGGCCAACTCAACTAGCTGACGTATCAGCTGATCGGACGGTGGTAGTTGTGCTCCATCACCCAGCTGCGTTTGTTGTCTGTGCACAAAAATATTTTCTATATTTTTGCAAGCTAAAGTGGAAATGTGTCAGAAGGTTATAAAGGGTACTAAGCAGTAGAAATTTATAGACACAGCTTACAGGTAAGACAAACAATGTTGTAAATAGTTACGGTAGTGTGAATCGCAGAAGTTTCATACTGCATAGTAATCCATAACATGCATGTGTTACAATGAATGTTAGAACATATTAAAATAAGTGCTTGTAGTGAAACAATAGACAAACAAAAGTCTCCCACAGAATTGAAAGTATCGTACTCAGGCTAACGTAAATATATAATTCCAGATTCTGTATCGGAAAGGATCCGTAGGTCTGTTTTCGAATACCAGATTGACCAAAGTATACGACACGTAGCAAGTAGCAAGTGGAACAAAAGATCTCAGACAGCGTAAGGTTGGCAAAGATATTTCCAGAACTAGCAACTGCGTACAACAATAACGTACTAACAAGGTAATGTGCTTCGCAGTGTGTACGCATCGATTTAGGAGAAATGTACAAAACAGTAGAAGACACTGGTAACGTGCAGATGTTAGCCAAACCTAACCCAGACCTGGGATCGTCACCCACCCTAAGGACGCCATGCAATAACAGTCGTTGTTATCTACCCGCAGGTGGAACAGGTGACCTTTCCATCAATGCTACGGATGCAGCGAGCACAAAACGTGTGAAAACAGGACAGCAGACAGGGCTCGTTGTAATAGTCGTGGCAGACAGCGCAGATCAGAGGGTTCCTGGGCCCGCCACTGGGTACACCTGTCGTACCGTCGCTTTCGCCGACGCCGACGCCGACGCCGACACCGACCCCGTCGACAGCCGACCCCGAGCTCGCCATCGTCGGCCAAACCAACGGCGGCCACCTGGAAACCAGAGGATCACTCAGCCAACCCTCGTTTGGGCACTCCTCGGACGTTTCACATTTCACCGTTTCCAGTTACACCCCTCGCGCACCAAACCACTCCCTCGCGAAACACGGAGATGGATTTTTCAACAGAAAATAACGTTAGATTGTTTACCCCAAGACCGTTGGCCCGCCCGCCGCAGAAAACCCTGATGGATAGTTTATCGGCTCGTCATTCTAACGTAGTTTGGTGGGCAACCCCGTTTGCGCCTGACGATCGGCTCTGACGTCACTGAGGTGCCACCAATCTCGCCCTCTTCCACGCTGGGGTGGTACGTACACAGAGAAAAGAGGACGGGCTGCTGTGCTGCTGCTGCTGCTGCACGCGGCTATGGAGGTGTGCTCGTGCACACACAGACTGTATACACACAGCTCCCCTCTGACGTAAGCGCGAGAGGGTGGTTGTGCGCTTACGTGCTCGCCCGCCAGCGATGGGTATACAACTTCATCCCCAGCCCGAGTTCTCGAACAAATCACTGGATTAATATACTATTGTTCCCCATGCTAACGTTTCACGCTGTAATGCGTGTTAATCCCCCGGCGTATTCTCTCGTAAAATCTCTTCGAACCACCATCGTATGCTCACGGGATGTGTAACGGGAGTTACAGCGTAGTTGCTCAATAGCTCTTCGGTAAGCAAATGTAAATGCATAAATTGCTATTCGCTTTTCAATGCAGATATATCCATCCATAAATAATCAGAAAGTTCTATTAGAAAAGCGAATACTTTTAGATACGGCTTTATTTGAGATGTATTTCCTGTAAGGTCTAAGAGCTCAGCTTCTCACCCTAGAATTATAAATGAAACACATTAATCTATTCATTTGATACGGTCGCTACCAGTTTTCACAAGAACCTTCATAGCCGTAACACTTGATTAAATATTGTCCCTTTGTGAAATGCAAAGAAAATATTGTCAATGCCATACCATAATTTTAAGTTATGCTGTATACGAAATTAATGTATGAACGCTGGTAGCAAACGTGTAAAATGTACAGTGTGAAATAGGCTATCTGACATTGTAGTATTTTTAACTCTTACCACTCTAACTTCAAATCTGTCTGTATCAGGCACTCTTGTTTCCATTTGCAAGATTGCCTGAAGATTATTATTGATGATCGTTGGACACACCAAACAGTTGCAATGATAAAGATTAATGCATTCATTGGAATGGAGATCTAACTGGATCCGTTGTTTCAGGTGACTCAGCGGCGTACTCGAAGCCACCGCTACCAGCAGATTTTGCGAGTGTTGGTGCCACGGGGCTAGGATCTATGTGCGTGAGAGTGGCAACCCCCGGCGTCGCCGCCCCTCGGCACCTCCGTCACCCCGTTTTCTGCACTCCTGCAGGGATCTATATGCCCGATATATATACATTCGACCTGCCGACGTGTACATGTGCGAGCTGCTGGTAGCGAGAGACGAGCGTGTTCTGCTCTGCACGGGAGAGAGCATGGGCTCGCGTATATAAAGCGGTGCAAAACAGAAAAAAAGAAGGGACGGGTTGCTGCTAGGGCGGAGGAGGAAGTAGGAGGTGGAAAAAAAAATGAAAGAAAGAGAGAAGGGAAGTGGGATTATGCATATTCCTTTGTAACCAACGGCTTTTCGTTCCGCAGTTTTCATCCACTCGTCGCCACGACATTAACGGGACGCAATACTAAAATTTGTCCTTCTGCCCTTCGCCCTCCCCGGCGTAGGGTGTGCGCCCTTGTAACCTACAAAAGCTGGCGGCTGCATAAGCATGCTAACTCCTTCCCGACAATCTTTCCCCCATCTCCTGTTTCCATTCGCTAGACGATTGTCCCCTTTCCACCCCCACCCCCCACCACGCCAGTAACCCTCAGGTTCGCCCCCTTCCATTTTTCTCGTTTTCTCTGTGTTTCTCTGTCGCCCGCGGATTCCGCGAGAGACCGGACCTTCATCTAATCGTTCCGCTCGGATTCCAGGATTTATTTGTCTGCGACAATGGCCGGCCTGCGAGCGAACCGGAGCACCACCAGCTCTCCCTATCGATCGTTTAAAAGATCCTACGGGAGAAGGACGCGTCGGAAACGTGTACTTAGACCGCCAATCTGCAGCCAGAATCGACCGATTCGCACCCTCGGACCTGGACCTGGACCTGCATACCCGGACCACATCAAACCGCCCTGATTAATTAACCGTTTCGCGGTCGAGCGTCTCCTCGAGGATAATGAGAATCTGTTTGCGGCTAATAGGGGTGGCGCGGGTTAGGCGAAAAAATTCGGCTGGAATTCTGACGGGATGGTGACGCGGGAAACGTTGTGACAACGTGAAAATTGGGCACCAAGCGAATCGATGTCTTGTTTATCGTACGGTCAGGGACTCGTCGTGAAAGTCTGTTTGCCATGAACATGTAAAAATCCACGGTACAATGACGATAGGGTCTTTGTTGCGCGCATTGAGTGCACGGCCGGCTAGTTATTTCTTTAGTAATCCCTTATGAGCGCCGCGGTCGAAAGTACCCAAGGCTATTGAATTAGTTTCCAGCCCCTAAATCCGATATCCTATGTATTCGTCGAGGGAAAAACACGCGGCCTACGTGCTCAGGGAAATATCCAACGGCTGGAGAGTGGATAGCTGACCCTCGAACGGGTCAGTGAATGCTAATTCCGCGACTCTTCCTCCCCTCTCCGGCAACCGCAATGTGCATCTCCTTCGAACTGCACAACCGAGACCGGTCCAAAAAATTCCATCCCCGTAGAAGGCATCAGGGAAATTACTGCGTCTACCTTTCTGTAATGCCTCGCATGATCCAGTCTCGAGCGTCATCTTCGTGGTTGTCCTTTTGTGATGCGCCACGGGTCACGGGTTCCAGACCAACCTTTGCTGAATGGCGCAGGAGTCATTGTATTGCGAGGCTCCTTGCGAGAACGTAAGCCTCGATGCACCCTCGACCACTATGCAAATGTACATCCCTGAAATACATGAAATCGTACGAACTCTGCGCCTCATCGAGCAAGAAGGTCTCTTTAAGAGAAGTAAATCGAGCGTATTTGGCAAATTTAAGAAGCATATCTCTTCGTTGTTTTCCGCCCAAAAATTCTTGTCGAAGGGCAAAAGTTTTAAATAGATGTGCCGGAACGCGTTAATTTTGTTTGTCCAACGAGCTTCTTCGAATCCGTAAAATTGTAATGATCAAGCCGTACCGAAGCTCATAATCGGCGGTAGCGGTAATAACTGCAGTAGGGTGCAAGAAATGCGTCGACTCTGCCGGAACAGCCGCAATTTCCCGCGGAGAGCGTCCTCCGGGCTGCAGGTTTCAAGGGGCGTCTCCTGTGAAACTCTATTTAATTTTTCCGTCGTCACAGATTCACAGGAATTAATATACGCCGGTGGCTTTCGATTAATTAAGAGTGGCTCCGTGTAGTTACAGGGATAATTCTACGGTCGTGCCGGGGCGTTTGTGTGTTTGCCATCCGAGCTGGTGTGTGCGCGCTCGTATTCGCGTCATTGTAACTGGTCGAGTGTTCCACGCGCTTTTGATTCGCCGATACTCAATGCGCGGTTCTCCGTTCGCGTGATCCGATCGACCGGTAAAATTTCACCGTGTTCGGGTTTATTAATATTCGTTTAATGTAGCAGCGACGATTATCGGTGGCACGTGAATTTTATCGAGGAACAGGCTTTCCCAAAACAGAAGGTCCAAATTGAATCGCGGAGCCTATTCTCGTTCGTGAGCCTAATTTTCATGTTGTTACAACGTTTCCCCCGTTATCATCTCAATTAGAATTCCAGTCGAATTTTTTTCATCCTTCGTAGATTCAAGTACGTGTTTTACTTTCTGTTTGATATCCAGAGATTTTATTTTAAGAGTAATAATACAGTTTCCATAGGAAAATTATCTTTCTACTATCACCGCATTTGGCAATATTTAATTTGGCAATATTTAATTAGTAAGAACAATTCTGTCCCACGTTATTACGAGATTTTCTGTATCATATCTTATTTCTGGATTTTGAAACAGCCAGTACAGAGATATCAGGGAAGTTATTACATTCCCAGGCAGTTCCCCGCGGAATAGCGTTCCATTCTTTGAAAGTTAGTTAACCAGCGACGTCTGCGGCTCTTTTCTTCCACTGCGCCTATACTCTGTATTCTCGCGGTAGACGTGGTCGTTAATGATACGTGGTTCATGATATTCGCGTCCCATTCAAGATCGGTCTGCGTGTCCCTGCAGCTGCCCATTTAATTACTTGGTGTCACCGTTGCTTGAAAATTTTATATCGCAACGGGTAAGGATGACGCCATAGAAACCAATTGGTACACAAATTATGTCAGAGAAATTATTAGAGAAACGTGCGAGTCTATAAGGCGTCCGCGAATAATATATATATAATTATATTATATTATATTATATATAATTATATTATATTATATTATATTATATTATATTATATTATATTATATTATATTATATTATATTATATTATATTATATTATATTATATTATATTATATTATATTATATTATATTATATTATATTATATTATATATATTTTAGACTATGCTGCATTTTGAATAATTTCAGAGACGCATGATTCAGCAGGTCGGTATCTGCTGTACAGATTTCGTTATATAAATGGTATTATTATCTAGGGGTGGGTAGCCTCTTGATAAATACGAGATGGAGTCACCAGCGTTTTCCATTAGGAATTAAAAAGAAGTTCAATTCAAATAGAAATATTCTCCGGATCGAGAAACGCAGTTTCGGTTTCGACCTGTCTCAAGAACAAATTGTTACAGTTGTATTTTTTGTGCCGACTCGAGGTCGCCCGCTACCCCGATTAACTCAGCGTGGCAAATCCTGAAGTCATTTGCTCGGCAAGTTCAGCTGTCTTCGTCCTGACTTCCTTTCATTACTATAAAAGGGTTGTAAAATAATGTAACAATTGTAATGTGTAAAAATAAAAGTACTGTTAAACGGAATCGAAACGTATTTTTATTCACTGATTTTCCTAAAGCTTTTATCTTTATTCCTACATATTCCTTTCCCGTTCATGTTAGTGAGAAAGTTTTAAGGTTTGGCTTTCCATCGACTTAAAATACTTGCTGCTTGTATCAGGAGAACATGATAATCTTTGAGGAGGTATTCCAAAATTACCCCTGCCTGGCTTTTCATTGACTTGTACTACTGAAATTTCGAAAAATTTCCGAAAATCTCGAGTATCAGGAGCACATGATAACCTTTGAAGAGGTATCCTGAAATTGTTTGTCTGGCTTGTGGTTGAGTTGTACTACTTGCGAGGAAATTTTCGAAAATTTTCGCCGAAAATTCGACTTTTTGTATCAGGAGAACATAATATGCGAGGAGGTATCTCGTTTGTTTGAAATTTCAGTAGCACAAATCAATAAAAAGCCAGGCAAACAATTTTGGAATACCTCCTCAAAGATTATCATGTGCTCCTGATACTCGAGATTTCTCGAAAATTTTCGAAATTTCAGTAGCACAAGTCAATAAAAAGCCAGACAAACAATTTTGGGATACCTCCTCAAAGATTATCATGCTCGCCTGATACAAGTAGCAAGTAGTTTAGGTCAATGGAAAGCCAGACAAACAATTTTGGGATACCTCCTCAAAGATTATCATGTTCTCCTGATACAAGTAGCAAGTAGTTTAGGTCAATGGAAAGCCAGACCTTAAAACCTTCTCACTGGCATGTGAACCGGAAAGGAATGCGTAGGAATAGAGATAAAAGCTTTAGCAAAATCAATAAATAAAAAGACGTTTGAATCGAGTTTTATAGTACTTTTATTTTGACAAATTACAGTGTTCTTATTCAATTTTACAATCATTTTATAATAATGAAGGGGTGTCTGGACGAAGCCGGCATTCGGTACGGCTACCTTTCTCGCAACGACGACAATAAGACGCACGCACGCACGCAGTAGATGTCGAGTAATTATTGCAGACCTAAAGTGGATCAGAGAAGAAGTCTCCGAAGGCTCCGATTCTTTGAAAGCGAGAAACAAGAGTAAGAGCAGAAGGCTCTGAGTCGAGGGTGACGCGCCGCGCGCAATGCTTGCACAAGCCTTAGAGCCCTACAGATCTCGATGTTCGACACTTCGCTATGAGGAATGTTCGTTTAAAGTTTCACCCTCCATCACTGGATGACCGTTCCTCGCCGGCACTAGGCGCAGTTAAGAGAACTTAGAACGTCTTACATGCTAAAAACATGCGTCGTCAAAGGAACATGCTCAAGATAGAGAAACGACAGTGTGGATGCATTCCTTATATTGAGGAAGTGGCTCGTTCATTTAAAATGTTGGGGACTTCTATAATACTATATAATAATAATAATATATAATATAATAGTAGTAATGATAATAATAATAATAATAATAATAATAATATATAATACTATAATACTTGAAGAATGTTCCAGGAATGCGACAGAGATGGATATTGAGAGCATATGTAATATATAATAATATATAATATAATATAATAATATAGTAATATATAATATATATATTATATATAATATAATATAATAATATAGTAATATATAATACATATATTATATATAATATAATATAATAATATAGTAATATATATAATATATATATAATATATATTATATTACAATCTATAGATTGTAATTATGCATGCTTAAAAATCAATTTAAAAAATGTTACGTCAGTGTTATGTTTATATGGACGATTCGAAAGTTAATAGCACTTACTGTGCTCTAAAAAAGTTTATAATAGTACGAAAACAAATTTTTTAGTATTCACTGCAGAATCTGTGGCAATATAGGAGACCTTAAATTTAGCTTTAAATAATTGTAACGAATCATATATCTGAGATACTCGCTAAGTGTAATTATGTGCATTAATAGTATTATACAAACATTAATGTTAAAACTAATAATTATATTATCGACGTTAAGCAGAAATCATCTATA
Source organism: Megalopta genalis (assembly GCF_051020955.1). Lineage (NCBI taxonomy): Eukaryota > Metazoa > Arthropoda > Insecta > Hymenoptera > Halictidae > Megalopta > Megalopta genalis. The sequence continues at coordinate 11,403,403 of NC_135023.1, read as the reverse complement.
GTTAAGGCAAATAGTGATAAGAATGAAATAGTATTTATGTGGGTAACATCACACTGTGGTATCAAGGGGAACGAACTTAGCGGATGAGAGGGCTAAAGGGCAGCTTAGAAAGTACACATTCCTGAGCTGGGGATGCCACTTACGGACTTTAGAGAGCTTCTCAAGAAAAGAATGTGGGGGAACATTTCAAGAGGTCGCTTGAAATAGAATTTAAATGCGAAGGTATTGCTATTGTAACTCATTTTATGAAAACAGGAGAAAACCGCGGTTCTCTAAAAATAAAGGCTGCCCAAGGAAAATAACAATCATTGAAAAATTACAATCATTATAACACAAGGAAGTCTCTTGCCAGGCTGTGCAAAATTAGGAGCCCTGAGTGCGAATGTTCATATCCTGTTCAGGATATTGATTATATTATGTGGCAATGTCCTCTGTGAGATAATGGCAAAAGTTTGATGATAGACAAATTGAAGAGAAATAAGTGGACTGCACATACTGATCTTACAAAATTGTATGTTCTTAGATCCATCATTTTATGCAGAAATTTAGTATCGTCGTGTTTTATTCAATTTGATGGAAAATAACGAATATTATCTAAAATAATTTATATACTCATTGAAGATCCTTTGCGTAGTTCCAAAACGTGCCGCATGTCGCCGTTGGCATCAGATTCCAGGAATTAGTCACTAGCGACACCTGTTAGGTCACTTTGCATTAGCCTGTCGATAATTTTGGCTAACAGTTTGGGCGTTTTGTCGCTGCACGAATTGGCGCTGCACGGAGCTCGTTGTTTAGTTCGAAATACGACCGCTAGTGTCGCTAGCGTAGCCCATTAAAGCATTTGAACGAAATAAATGAGGCATGAAAAAATATGATCATTAGGCTTTCCCATTGAGAATTTGTAATTTTTAGGGAACCGATTTTTTATAGCTGGAAGAGTGAACTTTGTAACAGGTCTACGGCGATCTGAAAAGCATTACGTTAACACGATAAAAAATATAATATAATAACCGATAGATTAAATCTAATCTGTCTAAATATAATAATCTAATCTAAATATAATAACCGATTGCCCCGATTACCAGAAACTGGAGGCGTTTTGGAAAACTGAATTTTCTATACTTCACACGATAAAAATTGATGTACTCGTCTCGGATCAAATTAAAGCTTGACGATCACGTGACATTCTTGATCGGTAATAATTTTACTTTAACGTGACAAATTCCGATTTTATAAATGAGATATTTATCGCTTCAAATCTTTGCAAGAAATAAAAGTTCCCTTTCCGGTTTTACCAATTTAAATGTACCGTTCATTTCTACGCAATTCTCGCGCGGCGAAAGCGAATGAAAGAATAGCAGAAAAAAGGAAAATAGAACTTCGCAAGAAGAACGAGGAGAATGTGCGGCTCAGATCAGACACAACAATAATGATTCAATGAAAACAATAACAAATACATATATTTCTCGAAATTTGATACACTTTGACGTTGGTGGTCGTATTTGTATTTTTTTTGTTTGTTTGTTTGTATTTCATTTTAATTCTCGCGTGTTCTGTTCATTTCGTTTCAAATGGATCGGATGGCGTGTTTATTTGCGGAGACGCGTCTAAACGCTGTTTCTTTTTTTTCCCCCCACCTCTCTGCATTTTATTCGCTTTTACTTCCCCCTCTACGCGTCTTGTTCACCCTCTCCAATCGTTTGTGTGTCATCTTTTTATTCATCTTATATTTGTATCATTTTTCTTGTTTGCTCATCTATTATAGTTTAAATCTCTCGCTTGTATTCGTCGTCGTTAATTCTAATTGGAGCAAAAGCTGTCGGTTACGTCTACCGGTGTTCACTAATTCGCTACGATTTTCCATTACGGCCTCGTCCCTTTTCATCTCTTTTTGTTGTTTTTTCGTTTTTCGTTTTCATTTTAGCGTCTCGTGTTCTGTTTTCGGTAACCTCTCGTGCGTGTTCTCGGGTATTTTTGTGTACGCGCGCGCGCGCGCGCGATCATCGATCGCCGACTCGCCTGCTCGTGCATGCGTGTGTTTATTTATTTATTTATTCATTTATTTATTTATTTATTTATTTATTCATTTACTTATTTACTCGTTCATTTATTCGTTTACTTCTTACTCTTTTTTTCCCGTTCGCTCTCGTCACTGACCATGCTCTATTGCGCTTCCGGTTACATCGCGTTATTAATTATGTTCGTTCATTCTTGACAACTTGGGCGGGAGGCGTAGGGGTAGGTAGGGTGGTGGTGGTGGTGATGGGGAATGGGGGCTGCGGACATCCAAGACCGGCCACTTAGAAAGCTAAGACGTAGTTTTTAATTAATAGCAACTTGTACTAGAAGGTACTTATACAAATATCGATCTCCGAGAAACGTTAACGAGCCGTCTCTCTTCGCTCTGCGATCGGTTCCCCATTTTATTTCCTTCTCGCTCTTTTTCCTCGTCGTTTCTCGCTTTCCCGTAGATCGGACACGACTCTCTCTCAACCACACCGTCATCGACCCGATCGTGAAAAAACGGAAACAACGCCGCGCGTGGCACCGATCAGACCGAAGCCGAACTTCCGTCGCTTCGTTTACATTTTTAGCGTTGATCCCGATTTTCTAAATAGTCCCCGCGAGAAGCGAACGGTTTCTATCGGCCCGATCGTAGGTATTCCACGAGAATTTTCACCCGTCCACGTGGTCGAGGCTTCTTCCGCTTAAACAGAGATCACCGCCTTCGAAATCGATTTTTATGAAATTCGGCGGATCGTTTCGACGCCTTTGTGCAAAATAATATGAACGGAAAATCTGTGCAAAATCAAAATCGTCCACAAGAATTGTGAGAAAAAGAAATGATCTAACAAATACGTTGTTCATTGAATCGTCCTAATCGGATAAAAATAATACGTCGACGCTTTGAAATTCTTGTAATCTTTTTGCCACCGCAAATATTACACTTATCAAATATTATATCTTTCCATAAATCCATGTGTTCGGAATTCCAATCATTTTCTTCGCAGTCCGTTAATAATTTCGAGATCATTTTTCGTTGCCTCTACCACGTCTTTCATTTACTTTCGGTCCTGGATTTTGATAAAAAAGAAAAAAAGGAAAAAAGAGAATCGAATCTCGATTTAGAAACAAATTAGTAGAAATTGCATCGCGAGTCTGAAGGGGTTGAACACGGTCTTCTAAACGTTTCTCATTCTACAAATTTGGCCAATATTCCCAAATACTGGCAAATTCCTTAACAGCAAGAAAACGGCTACCATCGCTTTCCGGGGGACTACGCCAATGACGATCGCTTCGGCCGGCGAAAAAGCAACGCGAGGAAAGTTTGGCGAACCTTTCGATGGTCCGTCAACGGCCACGCGCGTCGGTTCCCATTTTCGTTACAAATGTTTTCCGGCGAACTCCTGCACACGTTCGATATACAAAAGGATGCACTATTTTCTTTCCCCCTTTGCCGCCGGCGTTGTTCCGGTTGCTGTCGCTCGCGCAAGGGAAATTTCGATCCGTCGTCGGAACACGTTCGCTCTGTCGGGGTTCCGAAAATGTCTTTATTTAAAAGGGCGTCGACTGTGTGTGCATCGATTACTTCCGCGAGGCGCCCCGCACGCTTTTCCAGAGAGAAAAGATCGCTTCGGGCGAGAAGTCCGATGCAAATAATTATATCGAGTACAGCGGCTACCCTGTGACGATTATTTTCTCCGCCGTAATTCTCATTGTTCTTCCCTATATAGACTATCAACTTTGTTTTCATTTCACTGCAAACTCACTTTCATCGAGATCCATCGTCATTTTATTGCAATAGTGTTTTCTTTCTTTTTTTTTCGTTTTGTTTTTTTCTTCCTTTCATTCGTTCGTTCGCGTCCCTTCGTAATTTCGCGCGGGTTCTCGTTCGTTTTTTTCTGTTTTCTTCGCGCAGCACGCATCGAATTTCTGAAACGTGAGTTTGCACGAACAATATAACTTTCGCAAAGAGAACTCATTGCATCGACTAAAAATATAAAAGATTATGGTACAGTTCAACAGTATAATAACAGCTGCCCAAGCAAACGGCGGCAGCGATACGCGACGATCGCACACGCTCGTATAGACTAAAAAATTATATTCTTCCAAAAAACGGTACGCGCGTGTACGTGTCTCGCTGTGTTTCTGTGTGTACGGTTAGTACGAGTGCACGTGTGTTCATACGTGCGGTACGTGCCCCATGACAATAATAGTGTTCCCGGTTCGCTCAGGGATGTTCCTACGTGTGTTCCGGTTGAAAAAAAACTGACCCGCCTTTGGCGCGGCTTTATTTAACTAATTATTCCACTAATATATTCAATTTAGTCAACTAGATCGATTCTCGAGTTCGACGTCGCGGTTCGTTGATAACGCGATGCAGTCGATTCTCCACAATTTTCCTTCGGTTTTTGCGCTTGGGAAGAGGATAATGTATAATAATATATGATATATATTAATAATATATATTAATGATATATTAATAATATATATGGTAATAATATATATTAATGATATATTAATAATATATATTAATGATATATTAATAATATATATGGTAATAATATATATTAATGATATATTAATGATATATTAATAATATATATGATAATAATATATAATATAATAATATACGATTATTATATACGATTATTTGAGCCCTGCACCTTGTTTTCGTAATCGTTGACGATAGGCAATTTTTAAGTGAACCGCGAGGCTCGAATAATTGTATCTCCTCTTGCCAAATGCATTTTCGTCGATTTTTTTTTACAAGCTGAAGGAAAATTGGGGAGATTGTACTGTGTAACGCGGAAATAGAGATCGAACGGCGGGGTCGCGAGGCGGCCATGTTGCGGAAGGGAAGTGTCTCCCAAGCCAATTAAAATATTGACCGACAACCGGAAAAGTAATTAATAACCCCTTCAAAGATTACCAATATGTTTCCCCCGAGCATTACGCATCGTCGATGCTTGTTAACCCTCGGACAGCGAAGCCTGCGAACTCTTTAACCGATCGTTACGCCTTTAAAACACCTCCGATAAAATGTTCCGTATTTAACGCGTTCCGTGCCGAGCTGTTTTTACTCGACTTTTCACGTTGGCTACTTGATATTTTACTAAAACTTGATATATTATATGTAATTATTAATTATTGTTTATATATATATATATATATATATATATATATATAATACTATATTTTATATATAATATATATAATACTATATTTTATATATAATATATATTATATTATATTTTGTATATAATATGTACTATATATTATGCTATATTTTATATATAATATATACTATATATTATGCTATATTTTATATATAATATATACTATATATTATACTATATTTTATATATAATGTATATTATATATATTATATTATATTTTATATATATTATATATATATTACATTATATTTTATATATAATATATTATATATATTATATTATATTTTATATATTATATATACATAACAATAATAATAACAACGAAAAAAACTTATTACGACCCATTCTCGTGTTGGAAATTAATTCCTCGGCTCTAAATCCGTTACAAACCATTTTGTTTAGCCTGTTAAATGAACATGTAAACATGTAAACACGTACCATCGGTGATACACGTGGCACGGAACGTGTTAATATTCGCTAACAATTCGCTGAATACAACGATTTGGAACATTCGGGCACCGCGGTCTTAAATTCTAATTCACAAAAGTAGTTCGGCAAATCCGGAAGAAATGTGCCGCCATCCGAGGGTGACGCGCAAGTCGATTTCTTTTCTCGACAAATTTACACGTTCCAAATGATATTTTCGTGGTGTCTGATAACAGAGCCCGCGGAACAACCTATTATTTACAATTCGTTTCGTTTGTACCTGGAAGACTGAATGTTTAAAAGTACGGCGGGAGCTTCGATTCGGCCCGCTCGCGATACAGTTCGTCGGATTGTTCAAACACGTTCAGGCGGTCTGATTAAATAAAATTTAATTTTTTCAACACTGTACAGTAGGAAACCCCCTTGAATCCGTCGTGACATCACTGTTTTGTCAATTCTTACTTCCGCCTTCCGGAACGATCGACGGGCTGCGGACGTTTCACGCGTTTTCGTGGCACTAGATTTTGTTGTTTACAATTTCTGATTGTTATTTGGGAGAAGTTCTCATGATTCTTTCGAATATAGCGCTTTGTTCGACAGATTTATCGACGGATGGATGAATTAATTGTACGGATGATGGGGTTAATTTTGATACGAGGTTACAAAGTTCCGTAGAAATTTTCTGGCAGCCGGTTTAAGTGATTTTATATATATATTTATATAATTATATAATTAATTACGATTAATAATAATTAATTATATAATTAATTTATATATATATATATTTATTTATATTTATTTATATATATATTATTTATAATTAAAAATTATATAATTAAGTCTAATGGATTAGACTTAATTATATAATTTTTAATTATCTAAAGTCTAATGGATTAGACTTAATTATATAATTTTTAACTATCTAAAGTCTAATGGGTCGGCGTCGATTGGAATTTTCACTATAAAAAAAAGAAAGATGGAAGCCGAATTCGCACGAAGGTCCGCAGTCCGCCGATCGAAACGCGTCCGAACGAATTCTCACGGTCGCTCGTATTCGGAACTCGAAATCTCCTGTTGTGTCGCGACGCACGAGATTCGCCCGCGCACACTATCAACTACAAAAAAATTTCACATTATACAACATGCATAAAATCTTGGCAAAAAAAAAGAACATATATGTATACGATAACAACGCGTAAAACAATTGTGTCCGATAACGTCGACATGATTCGATAACACGGATTTAGTGTCCCATTGAAAAAAAGAAAGAGAGAGAGAGAGTGAGAGAGAAAGAGAAGAGAAAATGAGAACGGCGTCTAATTTACAAAAAAACAGGACAAGGCGATAAAGGGATAACATGATCGATCCGATTCATCGTAGGCGAACAACAGTGATCGAAGAATGATCTGATTTTTAGAGACACACGGGGGGGGGGGGGGGACAAATCGCCGGGCTCGACACGAGTACAAAAAATCATTTGGACGAATATTTTTCTAAAAAGAAAGAGGAAAAGAAAAGGACGAAGGAAAAGAGAAAGAGAAAGAGAGAGAGAGAAACGGAGAAACAGGAGAAGAAGAAAAAGGAGAAACAGAAATACGACAGGAAAAGAAAAGAGAATAGAGTAAGATTGAAAGAAATTGTTCGCAGCGAATCTGTCATTGACAAGGCCTCCTACAAAAATTAATTTCTTCGTCTGTATCTACAAATATACATATATATGCATGTGTACCACATACATAGTTATTTAACGTATTCTATATACGATATAATATAGTAATAAGCTCTTCATGGTTTCTTTTTTCTCCGCGGAGTCAATTGGTCAAGCAACCGATCAGACCGATAAAATGATCAACGTCCTTTTTCTCGAAAATAAAAACAAACGAAAAATCGATATTAACAAGCGTACATATTCTGTATATATATATTATGGTGTATATATATACTATGTATATAAAAAAATAAACGAATGAAAATGAGAGAAGAAGGGCTTCTACGTACAACCGGGACAAAAAACGTACTCTCAGTGTCGGTTTCCCATTTTTTACGTCGCAAAAAGTGCTAAAAAACATATATATGTATATGTATTAATTATACTCGATTATTGTCACTGAGCGTTGCAACGAGCAGAATCGCTTATCTAACGCATCAACAGTATGTAAAATATTAGTCGCGCGTAAATTACACAGTGGCTCACAGTGTTTTTTTTTTTTCATTCTCTCTCTGAAGGCTGCCGTTACAACGGGCGGTATCCAACGATATCCGATTTTGCTTGGATCCCGGAATTTCGTTAATTATTACTCCTTGCTCGTTTTATTTTTTTTTTTTATTTTTTAGGGAACCGCGAAACTTCTTCCCGATTCCCCGAACGAACCATTGCAGCAGAGAACGCGAAGATTATGTACAAATTACTCTGATCGGTCCCCGTTGGAATCTCTTTTTCTTTTTCTTTTTTTTAGCAAATCTGTGAGTTACTCTGTAGATTCGTGAAAGGCGGTGTGTGTGTGTGTGTGTGTGTGGCGGGGCTTTGCCCGCCATTTTCATTCGCGGTCGGTTACACTGCGGGTCAATCGCATGGTACACGATCATCGATCGGGGAAAACAATGAACGTGGTCGACGATTTGATTGCAATACAACGTTTGCAGAGCGCGGCATTTCTGCCGCGTCGCAAGGGTCGAGAGAAGGCACCGAAACGAGGAGACTCGGCTTCAGACAAATGAACGCTTTTAATTCGAAAAGGAATTTCGTCGTGGTCGCCAAAAATATTAGGCCGTCGCAAAGGTAGTGCCATTTTTCTTTTCCGTGGGAGAGTGCGCGGAAGCAATGGAGAACCGGGGCCCGTGGCAAATAAATAATAATCACTGGATATAATCTGACGATTAAAAGTCGGGCGTCGTGGTTCGTTCCATGGAACTTTGGAATTCCGGCAAAATCATACTGTAATCAATTCTCGAACAAATTAAACATAAAAATCTCATTCGCTGGAACACGATTGAGCGTTGATGATGACGGTTATCAATGGCGTCCACGGTCTTGGCCGGCAGTGTGCACCGCTGATCCGCGGGACAAGAGGAAGCAGCTACGGACAGAGAGATACGATTCGCTGTTGTCTAAGAGCAGCCCTCTCGGTGCGCAATTTCTGCGATTAGCGATCGTTAGAATCCGCGTCGCCGCGGCGGCGGCGCGGGTGCTTCAAGAGGGGTGGTGGCCGAAGAATGAAAGTATATATAGAACGGAGGGGCGAAAACAGCGTTCCTCTTCCGCGAGCAAAGAAGTTCTCTCTCGCGCGAGTCTTTTTTCCTTTCGCGAAGCTTAAACGCTACGAAACCGTCGGCAGAACCGAGAAAGAGAACGATTCGCGTATCGTCGCGAGACGATACGCACAGGGGGGGAAATTCGATCGGCACGGTTTCTTCAGTAAATATTTACAAGAGACAAATGATTCGTATGTTGGAGTTCGCGTGTCCGTTGCGACGAGCTATCGAAGCGCGACAGATTGGTGGAGAAAGGAAAGAAAAAGAGGAAGAGAGAGAGAGAGAGAGACAGAGAAAAACTAGAAAGAGAGAAAAAGAGAGAGAGAGAGTGAAACGATTGGCTCAAAGAGACCCCGTCGCGACGCTTTCCCCGCACTCGAGCTTTGACTTCGAGCGATTTTCCTCAACGGCGCGAGACGACCGAGCGCCGAAAGTCAACGTAAAAGAGGCGGTAAAATGTAAAATGTACGGAGAAAGAGAGAGAGAGAGAGTGAGAGAAAAAAAGAAAAGAAGCACTTGATCTACCTTACGATAAAAACAACTAGAATCACTTGTGTACCATCACCACGTGGGATACGCTACAGTAATTAACGTTTCTTAGAGAACTAGGACCTAGTCCGTGCGCAGAAAAGCGTCGTTCTCCCAAGTATCCTTCGTTCGTTATTTCACTTTTTCGATTGACCGCCGATATTCGGACGCTCGCCGCCCTCCTCCCCGTCCGCTTCCGGTTCCCCGTGAAATATAATTTCGGCCACGATCGAACGTCGCATCGATCCGAATGCTCGGCGCGCCAGAATTAACACGTCCGCTAACAACGTTTCCGTCATGCTCGAGCATGACTTGTACGCGCGCTTTACAGAGACCCTCGTTAGCCGTGTGAAAGTGTGCTTGTCACGTCGATTAAATTCTTCCTAGTTTACAATTGTACAATCTATCCTGCGCTAGCTTCTCGTCTATATTCGTTTCACAGAGATTTCTCGGCGCCGGAAACGGAGCCCGCGGAGCTTAAACTTTTACGACTAAATTAAAGAGATACCGGTGAACAAGCCACCTCGAATTTCACAGACTATCCGACGAACAAAGGCGAACCGAGTTAGGGAACGTGTCAACCGAAGCCGCTCGCAGGTGTTTAACAACGATTTAACGCATCCGATTCGCTGCAGCGTCGTCGGCACAGCTCGGAGATCTGTTTCGAACACATTTTGGAGATCTTCCTTCGAGCTACCAGAAAGCAGACTTTTCTAGAACGCTATCGAGGACACCCTCGACGAGAAGGCGGTCCCAGAGACCCCCTGCATTAGGTCATGCTAAGATTCTGCGTACAGGGGATCTCAAGAGTTCGAGAGGACCGCCTAGCTTTCTCCCTCTAGGCGATCCAAGAGGTCCTCCACAGAAGATCGCAGTAAACAACCGAGCAAGAACCTCCCGCGGACCGTGAAGAACGCTCTGTACAGGTGATTCGACGAGGACCGACTGTCTTTGAGCCAGCAAGTCCCAAGAGTTTGTACAGAGTCGTCCCGGAGATTCGCGCGGGCGGTCAAAGATTGTTCCACGTAGTCGACCGGGCCCGGCGCAGGAGATCGTCTCTCGACAGGTCCGTCGGGGGGGTGGGGCCTTAAAGAACCCTCTGAACGCGACAGAGAGGACCGGACGAGGACGGCGGAGGGTCGCGAAAGCAACGAGGAAACGTTAGACCAAGAGTCTATCCACGATCAGATGTGAGGCCGCGTTGTACAAGAAAGAAACAGAAGCTCGAGAGCCACACAGCGGCGCGGCCTCCGCCGAACGAGACGATCGTTCGCACGCGCCTGTCCGCGCGCTTACGCTCGCACGGTTCTCGCTTATTACTCTAATCAGCTCCGGCCCGCTCCGGCCTGTGCGTGCACGGTCTCGTGTCTTTCGTGGTTCCGAGTCCACGCTCGACTCCGCAAGATTTCGCGGCGGCGTGAAAAAGATAGAGACACCACTCCGCAGCGTCTCGCGAAGGACCTCCGCGACTTCTCGTGGACTCATCGTGGACATTGGTTTCTCCGGCACGCACGCCGGCGTCTTCTCGCGTCTGCGGCTGCTTGTCCGTACGTGTCTGCGCCTGTGTAAACGTGCGGCGTTCGCGCGCGCGCGAGTCTTCCCGCCGACATTGTTCCATCCCCGCGCATGGTTTACACGGGCGCACACGCGTCCGCGCGGTTGCAGCTGCACAGGGGCTTCTGTGCACGCGTGCTACAGACTCACACTTACAGACAGGACATACACACGGCCGCGTATGTATGCGTGTATACATATATATAATCTAACTATACATATAACTATATACACTTTTTTTGTTTTTCTTCGGGGGACGTGGAGAACGGAGGTTCGGGATGGCGGGAGAAAGAGAATGAGAGAGAGAGAGAGGGAGAGCGGGGGAGAGAGAGACGATGGATGTATTATTCTTTCCGTTCTACTCTCCTCTCTGCTCGGAAGGATCACGGGGGCTGGGGGGACTCGAATGTGGGACCGTCTGCTGCGTGTACGTGTGGCATGTTTCTCGTTTTTTCTTTTTTTTCCTTTCGGTTGCGTGTCATTCTCGTGTGTGTGTGTGTGTCTATGTGAGAGAGATAGAGAGAATCGATGATTAGCAGAACTTCTCGAAGGATATCCTCGGGATCCTCTAGGAAAGTGGGCTGTCGTCCTGTTCAATTGTCGAGGATGGTCTCGTGATTCGGCGCGCTCCTTCCTTCCCTTGTTTAGTTTGCTTCCGGACTGGCGATACCTAAGTGCTGCGACTATAAGTGTGGGAGGTGGAGCCGGCGCAACAAACGCTCGCGTCCTGCCGCCTCGCGACGCCAGGACCAGGAGCCGTTGTCTCGCTTGCCCGCCAAGCTGTTAGACCTCCGTGTACTTGCTCAGCTCGTCGCGCAGGAGCATATTCTCGTTCTTTAACCGGTCCAGTTCCTGTCGCAGGCCCATGTTCTGGAACCGAGGAAATGATACAGTCAGGCGGGACACTTTGGACCGCGGGCCACGAAGAGCTTCCGGAAAGGAACGTTTCACCCCCGACATCAACCCCGTTGCGCCTCGGCGATCTTTGTTAACGTCGAGAAGGGCCTTGGCGCGTTCGACTACAAGTCTCAATATCGTGATAAACGTATTTATTATTATCTCATATTCAAGATCTTAGGTTTCTAGAAGATGTTCTCTCTGGCTGTGACCTTGACGAGCTTGGACAATTATAGTCACCGAATTCCTAATGGAAGGGACGATACCAGCAGGTGTCAAAAGGGTTGTAAAATACGAAAGGGACCTCGATGTCTCTAAAAAGGTAACGTTCACCTTTGTTCTTTTTAAGACAGCTTTCATGTGTCTTTGAGGAGAATAAAAATGTTTCAGGTGCAAACGTTGCGTGAATCTTTCTGTACGTCGATTCTGGCTGAAACTTTTATGGCGAACCGAAAGAACCTTGTAACTGTTAATAGTCGGGTACTATTATAACTGTTATTTTTTTCTTTTTAGTAATAAATACGTTGCATTTCTTTTAGGTATTCGAGTTATCGACGTCTTTGTAATACTTATCACACAGAACCAAAAGATGACAGTTATAGAACTGGTATTATAAGTGAATTCTTGTATTTATGTTATAGAAGTATTATACAGTATTATTAAATAATTATGAAGTATTATAGTACTTATATATTATATAGTATATATAGTATTATATATAATACTTATAGTATACATATATTATAATACTTATAGTACTATAGTGTTATAGTAATTATGTAATATAAATATTAGATAAGTATCATAAAGTAATTTCGGTTTTTTCGCAAGCTATCTGTTTGGAAAACCGAAATTACCCTTGCAACAATTCAATATAATTATGATTTAATATTTTGTTCCTGTTTTCATTAACATTCTTTTGTTCACAGATCCAACTACTTCGCCATCCGAGTACCAGGGCTGAGATTGAGTTTCTAAACAATTTCTTAAAAACATTTCTGTATTTATAAAATATATATATATATATATATATATTATAAATACAGAAATGTTTATATATATATATATATATATATATATAATTTATTTATAACAGTTATTTAGCCTCCTCGGTTCTCCATAACAGTTTCGAGAACCGACACCGACATCACGACTGTCTACAACCCCCGTTTCGGTGTCTCCAGTGATTATCGCGGGAGGATCTCGCGGGAGGATCGGGGATTGAAGAAAGTAATCGAGGAATCGAGGAAAGGTTGCCGTCCGTTAATCTAAAAGGCGTGGGAAGATTTACTTCTTTCTCGAGGAAGCCGGCCCTGAGAGCGATCTGGTTCTCCTTCATGCGGCGCGCGTCCCGTGATCGTTTCGCCGCCATGTTGTTCTTCCTACGACGCGCCCAGTATTTGTCATCCTTCAGGTCATCCGGAACGAACTGTTGGTCACAAACGGCGGATCATAGAGAACAGAAGAAAATTAGATTAGAAATTGGCTCGGCTATAAATAGGCTCGCCGCGAGTCCTCCCTGTCCTCCGCTACCCTCGTCCCGGTTTTCGCGTGACCCGAGAGAAAGGTCGAGGTTCTCCAGGTCGATTTGAAACAATTACACAGCTATAGTAGATTAAATCGTCAACGCCTTGCCGTACCTTTCGATCTTTGTCCAAAATTTCGAATGCCCGAAGCACGAACGTTGCTCCGTCTTTTTCAGTCCGAATAAAATTCTGCTCTCGCGGCATCGGAGGTCAAGCATTCGAGCGAGTTTTAGACACTCGACGAACACAAATTCGACGTTCTTTTTTCTACGAAATCGTTACGATAGAGAAAATTGCGATCGACTGCTCAGACGACGACGACGACGATGGTACGGCAAAGGGTTAAAAGAAGATGTTCGAAATCTGGGAATTCCAAAATGAATTTCGCGGCTTCTCTGTATTTTCGAGGCTCTGTATTTTCGAGGCTGGTGTCTCTGCACTTTCCTGGCTCCATTGCTGAATGCGCACGCCGTTCTTTCGAAATGCGCCGCATCATTTTGTGCGGAACATTTTTGATAAAGTGATTCGATCTACGTGCCCATTCAGCCATGGGAGCCATTAGTCACTTAAGGTCCAGATAGAAGTCTCTAACTGCGGATCCGAGAACTTAGATGCGGCTGAAGTGTTACGCGGGTCATTCCGTTTCTAAGAATATAGATTTACGGCAGATTAGGACAATTGCGGTTTACGAGTTCGAGGATGTTGCGCTCGATGCAACTGAAACTGCGAGGAGCTGGATAAAACCCCATTGATCGGAGAACGGGGGGCAAAGAAAGAACGCGGTCCACGCGACGAACGTTTTCGTTCCCTTCGACGCAATTCTATATTCTTATATTCTTATCACTATGCACTCGTTACACGAGCATACTTTTCTCCCGAGCAACGACGTTCTCGAATTAATTCGAGATCCTTGTATCCTCGTGTTCGCGAGAGCAACTGCGCAGAGTGCCTCGGGAGTTCGTCGAACAACTTTTCCAGCAAGCTTGGCGCAACGTTCCGTACCAAAGAGACAATTTGTTCGCACGGGTGGAAAGTTTATTCGCCGATAATTGAGTCTGTTTGTTTAATGCTCGAACGGCGGACCTTTTTCGACTAAGTTACAACCGAGCGTTCTCGGGGATGATCGTTCGTGATTTTGCGATCGTTGGAGATCAGTTTTGAATTCGTAAAAATTATGAATTAATTGTCCGAACAATGGACAGTGGTGGAACGACGATATTTAGAATCCGTCGCGCCGTCCAAGCGCTGAGGGAACGTCGGGAACAGTGGTCGACGAAGCTCGCGGGCACGGTGCGCAACGCGGCAAGTATTATCTTGCGTAATAATATCAATGAATAAATAGTAGGCAACACACCGAACTCACCTGCTTCCGTGATTTCTTGATCATCGGCTGCGGTTTCAGTTCCTCGTCGGAGAAGGCCCGGGTGCGTGGATCGAAGTCTCGCCCCGATGAGGCCATCGAGAGCGCTACAAGAGACAAGCCATATTGTATTCGTGACGAGTCCCCGGAATCTGTCGCGCGGAGAGGGATCTGATCAATCGATGATTCTCTAATGATGTTCGATCGTAGAGGGTCTAGCCTCTGCAGACGCGCGAGAAACAAAGTAGATACCGAAGTGACAGAGAGAATGTAAAGACAGCGGGCGTGGAACAAAATATAATTGAACGACATCGATTCTCGGGGCTAAACCGATCTGATGATCAGATGAATAGATCTATCGGAGAGCAAACGATCTGTCGGATGGAAACAGGGACTCGAGATACCGGTATTACACCATGTATTTAGTTATTGATCATCTATTTTCAAGGTATTTTCAACGTACGATTTTTCATGGAGAATATTCTTCGAAACGGAATCGACAGTTTGCATCCGCGTTTTCTTCATTTTCCGATACGATCTCGTAACATTTCGCAGTTCCAAATAAGCCTGTTATAAAGTGCGATCTTTCAGCTGTTATTCGAGCTCTCAAGGGTTTACAAATTCTTACGGGATCGTATTCGAAAATTGAACGGAAGCTGTTTCTTGAAATAGGGTCGCTTTTTCTTTCGTTCTCGATGAAGATTTCTTAATTTTGTCGACACGATTTCGCAATTTTATATAATTATAAATAATACTATCATAAAGTGCGATCTTTTAGCTTTTATTCGAGTTCCAAAACGGTTGAAAATATCCGCGGGAGGGCACTCTAAAATTGAAATGGAGTTACCATCCCTTAAAAATCGTGTCGTTCTGCTCGCGATACTTGTCGGCGTTTTCTTAATTTTTCAACGCGATTTCGTAATTTTCTACGATTATGAATCATTCCATCAGTAAGCGCGATCTTTTAGCTTTTCTTTGAGACCACGAGCGTTAAAAAATTTTTCCGAGAACCCGTTCTAGAATCAATCCGAAGCTACTACCCCTCATAATAGAGTCACTTCCCCTTCGGTTCTCTATGGAGATTTCTTAATTTCTTCGACATAATTTCCTAATTATTTACAATTATAAATAATCTTATAATAAAGTGCGATCTTTTAGCTTTCATTTGAGTTCAAAAACATTCGAAAATACCCACGGCAGTGCACTCTAAAATTGAAACGAAGTTACCCCTTAAAAATCGAGTCACTCTGCTCGCGATACTTATCGGAGTTTTCTTCATTTTTCAACGCGATTTCGTAATTCTCCACGATTATGAACTATTCCATCAGAAAGTGCGATCTTCAATTCAAGCCCACGAACATTAAAAAAATTTGTCCGAGAACCCACTCCAAAATCGATCCGAAGCTACCCTCTAAAATAGCGTGACTTTTCTCGCATTTCTCAATTACATTATCCCAAAACATCGTATGCGATTACCCGAATTTTTCAGTATGATAAACCGCGATTCCCTTCAATTCCAAGAACCATTAAAACCACGACGACCCTAAAACATAACAAAATTCCAATTACAGAGACAAATCCCCTCCACGAGAATAATAGCGACAGATTCGTTTCGCATTCGCTTCGAACGAAGGCGATTCGCTGGTGCAATACCGGTATCGAGACGACTTGCTGGCGCAAGGTCCCAAAAGTCCAGCCGATGCCAAGGCGACATCCGGCTGGGGAAGCACCTGCTCGGAAGTAAAGAAGAACCGGAAGCAAGACTACTCACTGGAGTCCGCGGGCGAGGGAGGGTTCATGGTGTCGGGTGAGCAACATTCGCTCGGCGAGGGTGATCTCTCGCGCTTGGTCACGGGCTCCAGGTGGACCCCGGCCGGTCCCTGGTGTCCAGGTGCTTCGGTGTTGTTGATCTTGTGCAGGGGCCCGGTCTGCGTCGTGCCCTGCCCGCCGCCGGCCACGCCGTCCGCAGGAATGCCATTCTCGGAGAGGAACTCGTCGAGATCCACATACTGCAATACGGTATCGTCACTTGATGACTCTCTAACACGGCCCGATCTAGCGAAACATCGCGATCCTCTCCGATCTCGCTGCAGAGAGCGTCGGAGACTGGCTCGAGGTTGCTCAACGCGCGACTCGGGGGATTATTGCACCGTGCCGGTCGATCGGGGACACCCGTGTACCTTGTCTGACACGATCTGATACCGAAGAGCCTAACCTCGACAAACCCTAGAAAGGATACCGTGCTCTCTACGGCGCTTGGAACACCGAGGATCTTCGTACAGAGTCGCGATACAGTGAATTCTCTTTAATTCGCGCTCAAATTGTGCACAAAAATGGACGATCTGGGAAGAAGAGATGGCATTATTCGAGCCTCGCGGCTCGTTTTTGTAGTTATCGATTGTCAACAATCGTTTATAATAAATATAATTGTCCCAAAATTATGATACTTCCGGGAAATGATTCCTCAGGTCATTTGAAGGGACTTTCTCCTTTGCGAAAATGCAATCCGCCGCTTCGTTTACGAGTTATTAATGAAAAACACTGACCGCGTACGGCTGACGCCCCGCCCTCGCGACCACTGCTGCTGCGACAGGTGGCTCGCGCGGCGCGGCATTCGCCGCAAGGGCGGAGCGCCGGCCGCACTCGCGCTCCGATTGGTCGGCGTTTTTCGTTGATAACTCGTAAACGAAGCGGCGGATTGCGTTTTCGCTAAGGAAAAAGTTGCTTCAAATGACCTCAGAAATCCCTCATTTCCCGGAAGTGCCATAATTTTAGGAATTTTATATGTAATCGAATAATCGTATCTCCGCTTCCCAAATTGTCCCGTGAGGCGACTCTGGGGCACCGCGAAAAATTGTTTCATCGCGTTCCAAAATAATTTACAAATCTCCAAAATTGTTTATATTTTTAAAAAAGCTATTAAAAGTGTTGCATATGCCACAAGAATCGATTTCATCTGCATAAAAATGCAACTATTTTGGATTTAGAGCTAAAACGTCTCCGAGCGCAAGGAGTCGAAAGCAGAGTCCAAACGAGCTTAGGTCCCGCCACTTTCATAAAACGGTTTTTAAGGGTTTTCGTCAGCTAGAGCAGCTTCCTCCTTGACCTTTCCAGGGTTAATTGTCGAGAGTAGCACTTAATGGGCTTGAGATTGAGTGAAACACGTTAGGACAGATGTTCGAGGCTGTTCTGCTGCAGCACTGCGCGCTTCTATCGGCGATCACGATGCTGTAGGAGACACTCGCGGCGGTCGTTTCTGACCCAACCTTCGCATTAGCTCCGTGAACACCGACAGAAGTGCACAGCTCCGCTCGAGGATACCATTGTAAAGGAGAACGACATAAACGGCGGTGTTATTAATGTGCGTCGAACAACGAACTCGGGGAAATCATCGAATGTGCTGCGCATGAACGATCGAATCATGTTGCGAAATGCTATGATCGGTGGACGCAGGGTCCTCGACGATTGCTAGGACCTTATTGTTCCCGATTTTCATAGTCTCTCGCGACTTCGCTACAGCATCGACGCAATTTCGACCGGACAGAGCCCTAACCGGTTATCGGCGTAACAGAAACGACTATCGCATCGATATCGCTACTATCGACTTTTGCTTGCGATCGTTTCCTAAAACTTCTCGCTCGGTACCTTTCGCTAACCTTGAGCTCCTGTCGGGGCGATCATCGAATCCAACGGTACTTTCTTTCAACGAAAAGTTGATAACGAACGATGATAGCAACTGCAAGGAAACGAACAGAGAACGGAAAATGAAAACGGTTAGGAAAGAGCGCGTGCGAGATGAGCGGAACAGATTAATTGTCGTTCATAATCGGAAACAGAGAGAGAGAAAAAGGGAGGGAGAGAGAGAGAGAGAGAGAATGTGAGGAAGAGAGAAAGAGAGGGAGCGATAGAAAGAGAGGCAACGAAAATCGGGACGGAAGAGATCCTAAAGCTTGTACGAGAGAGAAAAAGAGAAAGAGAGAAAGAGAGAGAAGGAGAGAGAAAGAGAGAGAAGGAGAGAGAAAGAGAGAGAGAAAGAGAGAAAGAGAGAGAGAAAAAGAGGAGAGAAAAAGAGAGAAAGAGAGGGAAAGAAGAAGAGAGAAAGAGAGAGGCAACGAAAATCGGGACGGAAGAGATTCTAAAGTTTCTATCAGAGAGAAAGAGTGAGAAGGAGAGAGAGAGGGAGAGAGAGAAAGAGAGAGCTAAAAAGAGAGAAATAGGGAGAAAGAAAAAGAGAAAAAAGAAGGGAGAGAGAAAGAAAGAAGGAGGGAGAGAGAGAAAGATAGGCAACGAAAATCGGGGCGGAATAGATCCTAAAGCTTCTACGAGAGAGAAAGAGAGAGGAGAGAGAAAGAAAGAGAGAAGGAGAGAAAGAAGGAGAGAGAGAGAAAGAGAGGCAACGAAAATCGGAACGGAACACATCCTAAAGCTTCTACGAGAGAGAACGACGTTCGATCCACGCGGTTGTTTCTTTCTTGTTTTTGGGATTCAGGTTCAGCCGGGTTTGCGGCGGGCTTACCGTGTTCGCGTTTTTGTACATACATGGTTCAATACCTTCAGGTCGGCATCATAGGGCAGAGTTTTGTCCCAGAGGTTCGGGCCGAGGAAGGCGGCCTGCGCTTCCACGTTGCCCCATAGCTCTCCGTCTGCGTCCTTTTTCTCTTCTTTCCCTGAAAACACAAAATTCCGCAACGTTAGACGCTTTGAGCCCAATTAGATCGTAGAATGCGTTGCCACGTGTGTCAGCTATGGCATGCGATCGATAAGAAAGATAGTTTTATACATTGAAGATTGTTTATTCGTTCTGACAAAGGCGAAGCGATGTTGGAAACTGTTCGCGCCCAGCCTTTATCAAATAAACACGTCGAAAACTTCGACTCTGAACAATAAATTTGTCGGTTTATTTACCTACAGGGTCGACGCACGTGCGAACAGTTCGCTGCTAATTGCGGTCGATTTTCATCAGAAATTGTTCAACTTGTAACATGATTTTCGGAATATCGTTACATACTTTAATTCAATCTTTTTTATAAAATAGAGGTTTATAATGTTTTTGCTGCAGTTACAATATTTTTGTATTATAGTTTTATAATATTTTTTGTATTATAGTTTTATAATATTTGTTGTATTATAGTTTTATAATATTTCTTGTATTACAGTTTTATAATACTCAATTATTAATAGATCGCGGATTTCATCCATTTACGAGAGAAATGAGAAGATCGAATACAAGACAGTAGAAGCATTGAATTTATTTAAAGACACTATTGCATTATTTGTGACTCGATAACATGATCAAAGGAAGAATTGAACGCCTAAGCAGCTTCTGCATCTTGCAATTAATCCGAACAATTTTTATTTCGCATAACTATCCGCAATCTAATTATTAATTATCAGAGTGATGACTTTTATCACTCTGGAAGAAGAAGCGAATAACATTCATATTTGGCAGATCACTTATGAAATCTTTACCAGCCTGGCTCATTTTTATCGCGCAAAGGGGTTAATTACCAAGCAGGAACGACGGATGCAGAAAACTTCGCTGCGATCGCTGAAGACCCTCAAGCTATCATCGACCAGTAAAATCGCGAAGGAATTAAATCTGGATCTCCGAGGACCTTCAACCGAGTATGGACCTTTTCTTATCGAAAATACAGATTCTGCCTGAGAGCGACCGACGACGAAACGCGAGGGAAATAATGCACCGGCGAAATGTTAGCACACACGTTCTTATTCAGCTTTAGAATACGCGATGACACGCTCCCCCGTCCTCTCCGCGACGCTTTGCATCTTTTCTGCCCCTAGCGTTTGCGAACCGCAGAAAACAGAGAGAGAAAGGGAGGCAGATAGAGATAGTGATCTCGTGAGAGAGAGGCGGGAGGCAGAGAGAAAGAGAGAGTGAGCAAGAGGGACAGAGAGCGAGAGAGAGAGAGCAAGAGGGAGAGAGAGCGCGAGAGAGAGAGAGTGAGAGCGAGAGCGCGAGAGTGAAAGAGCACGAGGGTGAGAGAGCGCGAGAGTGAGAGCGCGAGAGTGAAAGAGCACGAGGGTGAGAGAGCGCGAGAGTGAGAGAGCGAGAGAAAGAGAGCGCGAGAGTGAGAGAGCGCGAGGGTCAGAGAGCGCAAGAGTCAGAAAGCGCGAGAGTCAGAAAGCGAGAGAAAGAGAGCGAGAGAAAGAGAGCGAGAGATAGAGAGCGAGAGAAAGAGAGCGCGAGAGTGAGAGAGCGCGAGGGTCAGAGAGCGCGAGAAAGAGAGCGAGAGAAAGAGAGCGCGAGAGCGTGCGAGAGAAAGATAGCGCACGAGAGAGAAAGAGAGCGCGAGAGAGAGCGAGAGAGCATGGCCATCAGAAATTGCTTCGTGGAAGAAACGAAAAAGAAAAGAGCGCCGGGTTCGTGGCTGGCCTTGGAGATGTTCCTCCAAAAATAGTGAGGCCTAACCACCGCCAACGCCATCGTCCTCGAATCTCTCTCTATCCTCTCTTTCTTTCGCGTTCCTTCCGCGTTTTTTATCCTCCGGCCCCATCGAAAACCGCGTTAATTGTTTGCGATGGCCGGCTACACCATTCTGCCGATCTCTATGGTTATCCTTGGCGGAGTCGCACCGCTTCGAACGCCGAACGCCGAGTGTTCTCGGTGATCGATAGGTTCGATGATGGATCTACGACCGTGGTCCTTGTTCTGGTTTCGAACTGGACTTGTAAGATTCGTCCTAAGACTTTTTCGCCGTCGAGAGAGAGACCAATGCCAGATACAACTCGAACGATTTTGCGTGCGAAACAAAAATCGTGCGCTTCGATTGCAACGAACAGAAGCGAAATGGAAAATTCTTTCTTTCTTGAGTCATTTAAATCGACGAAAAACAATGCATCGATCTACTTAAACTCTTTAACCCTTCCATGGGCACGATATGAATTTTCAAGATGGCAGCACATTTCAATGGTGGGAATATTTGAGCCTGGTGTCCATATGAGCCGTTTATTTTGAAAGTGGCGTGAGTCACTTTTTTTTTTTTTAATGAAAAGATACCGTTCAATTGTAATTAGTGTTACCATTAACTCGACTTTTTTGAAAAAGTGACTTATGCCACTTTCAAAATAAACGGCTCATATGCGCACTAAAAGTGGGCGGAAAGCTTAGTTCTTAGTGCCTATGAAAGGGTTAAATAATTCTACGATTTTCAATTGTTGCTACTCGGCGATGAATGCGAAAAATCCGCGGTCAACAATAAATCTACCGAGCGTTAAAATTGGCGAACGCGCGTTGCTCTGTATAAGAACGATAATTGCAATTTATTTAGACTTTCTACAATTTTTATTACAACGACTACATCTCGATTATGAAATTTATCGAATCGTTTCCTATAAATAGTCCGTGTAACTTCAGCAATTTACAAATACAAAATGCGAAACAGGTAATTTTCACCGGCTTGGCAGGTTTAGCGTTAATACGACAGCTGATCGCGAAATTGCCTGGGGGGCTGGCTGCGGCTGAACTAGACTTATATCGCAAAAAAATAATCATTTTCCTCTCGCTTGTACTATCATTACTTTTGCTTCTTGCGCGTTTCACGCGTTCCACCACGAGCACGCGATATATCATAAACCCAAACGATTTTATAATTCCAGCGAGCGCCGCGCCCGCGGGAGCGAACAGTCGCGAGCGAAACAAACGTTCTTAATACTCGCGAAATGATAGAAAATCCGTGAAAATTCCGCGGACACCTGTCGGTCTCGTCCGGGTTCGTTAAAGCAGGTCCACTGATCACGGGCAGACTCGGCGATCCGCGAGCAAACGGAGCTGAAACGCGGACGGTTTTTTTTTCGCGCGATCGAGCACCGCGACGGAGGATCGAGAGGATCGCGGTGGCAACGTGTCCACGGGAAATCGGCCGGCGATCTCGATGAAAAGTGACGGGGGGACGGACGTTTTAAAAGCCTAATAACCATACGGAATACACATACGCCGCCGGGTTTCTCCGTGCACGCTAGCTAAACAACTAAACAACGACAGCTCGCAATTTGGTTCAAGGCTACCGGTCGTCGCCAGCTCTGCGGAACTAATCTCGCGTTGCGTGGCCGCACCGTCGCCAGCTGGAACACGGGGAGGAGGCGGCGGGAAACGGCGACGAGGAAGGGAGCGACGGAGACGAGCGACGGAGGAGCCGATCGCGAGCGCGAAACGCGAGAAGAAACCAGCCGGGAAAACTGGACGACGATGGACGCTGACGGAAGAGACGACGGACAACGATGTGCAACGATGTGCAACGATGTAGAACGATGTAGAAGGATGTGGAAGGACGTAGAACGATGTAGAAGAACGTAGAAGGATGTAGAACGATGTAGAAAATTGTTGGAAACGATGAAGGACGATGGACAATCATGGACAACGTCGAACAACGACGAACAGCTATATACAATGCTGAACAACGATGAACAACACTGAACAACAATGTAGGAGGATGTGTAACGATGTAGAAAAATGTTCAACGATTTAGAAGGGTATACAACGATGTAGAGGGATGTACAACGTTGTAGAAGGGTGTATAACGTTGTAGAAGGGTGTACAAGGATGTTGAAGAGAGTTTAACGATGTAGAAGGGTGTACAAGGATGTTGAAGAGAGTTGAACGATGTAGAAGGGTGTACAAGGATGTTGAAGAGAGTTTAACGATGTAGAAGGGTGTACAAGGATGTTGAAGAGAGTTTAACGATGTAGAAGGGTGTACAAGAATATAGGTGGATGTACAAGGATGTAGAAGGGTATACAACGATGTAGAAGGATGTACAACGTTGTAGAAGGATGAACAACGATGTAGAAGGGTGTACAAGGATGCAGAAGGCTGTACAACGATGTATAAGATGTGCAATTATGTGCAAGGATGTACAACGCTGGACGACCATGTTCAACGATGTACAACGATATACAACGATATACAACGATATACAACAATGAGCAACGATGTACGATTGTGTGCAATTATTACTATGTACAATTATATAGAACGATGTATAATAATGTACCTACAACGATATATAATTATGTGCAATTATCTACAACTATGTACAATTATGTAGAACGATGTATAATAATGTGCCTACAACGATGTACAACGATATAAAACGCTATACAACGATACACAACACTATACAACGATCTACAACATTATACAACGATATACAATAATGTACAATTATGTACAACGATGTATAATTATGTACAACGATGTACAACAATGCACAATGATGTACAACGATGTATAATTATCTACGACAGTGTATAATAATGCCCGACGATGTAAAATAACGTACAACGATGTATATTAATGTACAACCCCGGACAACGATGTTCAACAATGACCAACGCCGTACAAGTTTGAAAAGAGGATACAGTTCGATCGCAACGGGAAAGGCGCGAAATCGGAGGAAAGAAGAAGACAGATATATCCGAAAGATTGAAAGCGTTCGGTTATCACGAAATCAGGAAGCAATTCGACGTATTGATGGTAGGAAACGGTTTTCCATCGAGAAGTCAGTATGCCTTCAAGATAGATAGGAAGTGTTTGATTATCGCGAGGAGAGGAAACGTTCGGCAATCATGGAAACACGTGGTATATAGAAGATTTTGATGAATACGGATGCTACTTTCTTCACGACTTCCCGATTAATCCGGGGCGAAACAAGAAATCGGTTGCGCAGACCTTTCGAACGGCAAAAATCTGAAAGTTTCAAGATGCGGTGTTATTGATCGTCCGAGCGCCTTTAGAAATTACGATCGTATTCAGAGAATTAACGAGACGAATATTGAGCGGTTCACGCTGACAAATGACTCTGGACTGCGGATTTAATGCGTTTCGTGGCAAAAATCAGCGTAGATGGAGGAGAAAACGATGGAAACATCGACGTGGCGTCAAAGTGACCGATGAAAGTGATCAATTAAGGCGAGCAATTAAATTGATCGATTACAGCGATCAATTAAAGCGAGCAATTAAAACGACGAATGAAAGTGTACAAATCAAAGCGATCCGAAACATTCGATCGCAAACGAGTTATCGACTTGGAGGCACTTTTATTATTATGCGTTTAAGTTCTGCTTCTTGCGATCGACGCATTTTCTGCAATTTTTATCCCGCAGAAAATAAACCGCAGTCTAATAATGACGACAATCGTCGCTGATAATTCGAGTACTTACGACCAGGTGGTACCATATCCGCCGGAAGTCGTTCCAAGAGACAACGATCCCCATGATTTCGAGATCAAAGCGAGCGAGCGAACGAACGAGCGAACCATGCGAAAAGGCTGCGAATAGCGCGCGAATAGTATGCGAAAAGTATGCGGAAAAGTGGCGCCGATCTCTGGATCGGTCTGACCGAGTTCCTATCTCGGTGGGACCGCGTAACGAAACCGGAAGCGCCGTAAAGGGCGCGAGTTGTTGGTTCTGAATCGGGCTGGAGACGATTTCCGTTAACGGTAGAACCAGTTCTCCGGTCTGCTCCTTCGTTACACCGAGACCGTGCCACTAATTACTACCTTCCCCTACTCCCTCCTCTCTCTCTCTCTCTCTCTCTCTCTCTCTCTCGAAGCGGCTCCTCTCCTCTCCCGTCATCCCGATCCACCGTCCGAGATACTCCTTTACGTAATCGGCAACACGCGAGCGTTTTACCTGATGCTTCAAGTACAGAGTGAGTCACGGATGTCCCGTCGAGTGACGGAAAAATCGAGACGAATTGCTTCTCCGTTGTTTCGCCGAGGAAAACAGGAAAAACGATGTTCCGTGTCCTTTGATCAATCTTCAAACTGATGACGACTTCATTTGTCATCCGACTTAGCTTTCTGGCGTCAAATTGGAATTTTTCTTGGCGATTAGAGAGTCTCATATTATTTGTTTTTAATGAAAATCGAGTGCCATTCTTTATGAAAATAGAATGCTATTTTTTATACAAATTTTAACACGTCGTTTCAATTCGGTAGCTGAATTTAGAAGAGAGAGTCGAGGGCCATTTTTGTAAAGAACTTTGAGACGTCGAGTGCCTTTTTGTTGAGAATATTGACTTTTGCTCAGAATTTAGCAAAGAAGAGTACCATTTCTGTTGAAAATTTTAGGGAGTCGTCTGAATTAAAAAATTTAACGTTTCCTGCCAATTTAGGGAGCCGAGGGCGAGTACCATTATTGCTGAGAATTTAGCAAAGTCGTCTAAATTTATTAGTTCAACTTTTCTTGCCAATTTACAGAGTTGCCAGTTTTATTGATCATTTTGTGATTTCGTGTAAATTTAGAAATTTATTTCTCTAGCGGAAAAAGAGGACAGATGTCTAAAATTAACAATTTAATTTTTTTAGCCAATTTACAGAGTCGCAGTCGAGTACCATTTTTGCTAAGAATTTCGCAACGACCTCTAAAATTAACAATTTAATTTTTTTAGCCAATTAACAGAGTCGCAGTCGAGTACCATTTCTACTGAGAATTTGGCGAAGTCATCCGAAATAAGATGAAATCTATAAATTAGCAAAGCTCGATCGAAAAGGCAACCGCCGCCAATAATTTCGACAATAAATAATACTTCGTTTCTCATAGTTTTTGCCAAAGGCGCCCCGAAACCGTTCTCCCGAAGAAATTCCCTTTAAATCGACGCGATTACCGTTTCCAGTTCCGCTCCAAGCAGCCCGGTGAAATTTGAATTCGTTTAATCCCCGCCGCGGAATAAAATTACCATTAGATTCTCACGCAGTTGCGTTCCTCGTGGAAACGCGCCTTACCTTCGGCTTGATCCGCGATAAACCGGTGAAAGGGATTTGAAAATGCGTTTTGTTAATGAACCACCGCCGGTGATTTCCGTTCTTTCAGCCGGGTTTATCTTCGTTACATATCAATTATCCGCCACGGTGGTTGCTTGCTGTAACTCTAATCCGACGAGCAACGTTACACTTTCGTAATCTTCGCTCGGGCTGGCCAGTTATTAGCGCAGTTACCTTACGGATCATCGAAATGTTCGAGTGACCTTATCGTCGGAAATATATTTCCGGGATGCAAGTGCAGTATCCGATAACTAGCAAGTTTTATTATAACATAATATTTTATAAAATTAAATCTCAACGCAAAGAAAGACGAATTTTCTGATAAGAATGAGAAAGTGTTGATAAGAATATGATTTTATTCCATCATTTTTTATTTAATATTTTGCCATTGTACGCTTGGACAAATTACAGTAAATTCTTCCTAATCGACGCTCAGGTTGTGCACAAAAATGGACAATTTGGAAAGAGGATCCAATCTGGTTACAAAATAATGTACGTTAAACCAATCTTTAACGATTTTGAGCAACGCAAATTAGTAGAGAATATTGTGCAGCAAAAAGTACGCTATTCGACAACTAAAAAGTCCTATTACGACACAATATTTTATAAAATTAAATATATCGCAAAGAAAAACAAATTGTCCAACGAGAACGACCAAGTGTTGATGAGAATACTTTAGAATATTTAGAATATTTTATTCCATCATTTTATTGAAAATATTTTACCATTGTCCGCTTGGAACAATAGAAATTACAGTAAATTCTCCCCAATTGACGCTCAGATTGTACACAAAGCTGGACACTTTGGGAAGAGGAGATACGTTTATTCGAGCTAAAACGAGCTGCAAGACAATCCGAGCGTCGATTAGAGAGAATTTACTGTCCGTCTTTTCTCTTTAGTATACCGACCGCTCGGAATTTCCGTCGAATAAATAAATTCTCAGATTAACACGAGGCAGATAATATCGTCAGATCGGAAATAAATCGTTATTCGAGCACCGTTTATCGCGCGCGATTCGCGCAGAACATTTTTAATTCGTACAAGGATCCGGACTGTCGTAAACGGCAACGCTAACGCGCGCATTTCACGAAATGCGAAACTATAAAATATGTAATAGACGAATTCACCGGGTCGAATAGACTTTATATTATCGTGAAGTAACACCTGGAAGCGTTGCATCGTAATAAACGTATGTATATTTACGTGGTATTTACGGCTTAATAAATTTCGATTTCGCAACGCGAAATATTTTGTTGGACACGGCGGGTCATTATGCGCGGCATTCACTGCCATTTTAACGGGTCACGCGATTAGTTACGGTGCCGTGCACCAAATTGAAAATAAATCGTCTCGAATTTCCCTCTCCGCGAAGCAACGACGCCGGCAGACGAAAAATCCTCTCATGTTTCTCAACGGATGTAACCACCTCGCTATCATTCGAAACGTTTCGTTTCCGATAGATGCGCCGCGGTCCCGTACCAATGGCGTAGAACTCCAGCAACATTCCTTTCGAGGGACATCGAGGCCTGAGTCAGCGCGTCGAATATATTGCAAATTACTTTCGCTCCTCCTTTGTCTATTCGATGGACAGCGCCGGACAGCGGCGTGCCGTGCGCAGCTGTTTCGAGCAGAACAAAAAGAAAAAAGAGAGAGAAAAAATGGCACGGCGAAAATAATGGACAACAACGGCACCAACGCGCGCCACCGCGTTTCCCGCGAATAAACAATCGCATTTGTTTGGAGATGGTTTCCTGCGGCCTTGGTAGTCCGATACTCGGCTATTTCGGACGATAGATCGAATACGAAGTGAAACTGAAATCCGTGATCAAGGTCTAGCTCGCGATCGAGTTTATATCAAGTACAATCCCAATGGAACGCGCAACTATCGATCCCAGACTCCGTCCCGGAAAAAAAAACGAAATCAGAAGATCCCCGCGCAACGCTCGCTCGGTTCACGAATCACGTTCGCAAATTCGTGCACGACTTGTCGTTCGAAATTCCGCATCGGTGGTTCGTAATGTACGCGCTTTTCTGTAGAAATTATCGTATTATGCGTAATTATTACTATATTATAGTAATAATGTGTTATACATATTATAATAATAATCTATTGTACATATAATGTAATAATGTTATAGAGTTTGTTCTATAATACAATATTTTTTATTTTTATTTTTGAAATATTGTATGTATAATATTTTACTTTTATTTGTACATGTGCAATACATTAATTTTGATTTGTACATGTAGAATATATTATTATTTTTATTTTATGTAGAATATATAATCATTTTTATAGAGAAACGTATTTATCTCTGGAACCATTGAAGAGGAATTTCGAATGATAATTTCTTTGTTCTATAATTATGTACATATAATTATATTAGAAAAGAAAATTCATAGGGAGAAGCAAAGTTGTTTGCCATTTACACCATTTCGCAATGCTTTGAACCCTCAACTGGTTTAACGATTTACAATTTACGATAAAAAGTGTACGATGTTATTTTAATTTCGCGTAAACGCTCCATTAATATTTAATATTATATATTTATATTACTTATATATTATTAATTACTAAGTAATATATAATATTTAATAAATAATAATAATCTAATATAGCCTGTAAACTCTTATCTAAAATATAGAACAATAAAAACGTGTTTAAATCAGAGTTCCACCGTAAAATAAAATAGAAGGAGTCACTCATGACCCCCCACCCCCCTAGTATATATTAGTAAACGTTTCAAAAGAAGACTTAGATAATTTCAAACAGGTAAAAATCGAAGATTTCTACTGATCGAAGTTTCGAAATTCTCGACGGAAATAATAAGAGGGCCCGATGAGTGATTTGTGGGGACTCGCTGGCGGGATCTCGATCGTAAAACGGTGTCCCATCGACGCAATCACCGAGGTTAATAAATTTTTAAGGAAACAAGGTTTACGGGCCATTGGTCAGCGAAGATGACGGCGGCTTACCGCACGCATAAATCATCGGCAACGCCGACAACAGAACGAGATTTACGGATCGTAAGTCAGAGAGGCGTCTTCCATCTTGGTTCCTCTTCTTGCGGCGGCGGGGAAAATGGCGGCCCCGGCTGCCGATAGAGCTACGCGTTCTCCATTGAATCTATTCTGATTGACGTCAATGACAAGTTGCGGTATCGACTCCGGGCACCGTGATTTTCGCTCGGTGCGCGAACGCGAGCATAAAAATATTTTTATCCGTGGGGACGCGTTGAAGCGTGCCGTCCGACAACTTTATGGCACGGTAAAATCGAAGGAAAACTGTCGAATCTTCGGTACAGCTGAGAAAAACGAGGTGTGCTCGAGCGTTTAACGCTGGTTACAGGCTGTTGTACTTTTCAGCGCGCGACACATACGCGATAAACAACGATTTCCGATGCGACGAAACGTATGCACGTAATCGCATCGATTTTCTGTAAATTTTCTTTTATGCTAACACAATTTGACACGATGCAATTCTGTCGTGAATCGATTGCGTTCTTTGAACAGTGATTCGCTAAATTTGTTTATATTTAATTCCTTGCAGTCGAGCGACGACTCTTAGGTTTCTTAGGCTCTTAAAAATATTGCTATACCGCGGTCCAAAATAATTTCAACGGTATCAAATTTGTTTTTATGCTTCGAAAACTGTTGAAAGCGAACGATATATTATATGTTAATACATATATTGTGTATTAACATATATATTATATATGTTAATATAGTATTATTACATATATTATGCGAACCGATGGTTTTTATTCAAAAATAAATAAAATGCAATAAATGCAACTAAATAGAAACACCGTTGGTTGGAAAATATGTCTCGGATTTAAAACTTAAAGGGTTGAAAACTGTTATACCATCCGAAAACTATTTCGAATTCGGAGTTCAAATGGCTTCGAGTGCAAATCGTTAACGCGTTGATCGTCGCAACACGGTTTGCTCCGACAAAAAACACCGATCAGACATTATTGTCCCTGATTACGTCGAAGCCTGTGCGGTCATTCTTACGCGACCAGCGTGTCCGTCGGAGGAGTACGGGCAACGAAGTTCTCGATCCGCGAAAAAGGAAATCGTCGCCGGGGAAATTTCACTGGTCAAGTTTTTGCGGAAAAGTCGGGCGGCTTTTTACGTAACGTCCGTGGCAAAAGTTTGCGAAGAACCGGAGGGGAATGGGGGATCCCCGGGCTGCCGGAAGTGCGCGGTGCGTTCCTTAAAATGCTTTCTCTTTTCGAGCACGCTCCAATTAGTGCGCTCTTCTCTAATTACCGACGCACGTTACCGCCGCTCGCTCGGCGATTACGCGCCTGGAACAGGAAAAGGATTACGATCGGGGATTCCGATACCATAAACTGCTCCGTAAACATGTAATCATGGTCCCAAACACCTTACAAAAAATCCGCCAATTACTTTTTCGATGAATGTTGCTCCACTTTTCGGCCAATTAGTCCGTCTCGGACCGGCAGCCTGTTCTCGCCGTTCGATTTTTCATCGTGCGATGTTTCAGCAAAAATCATTTATTTATTTACAATGCTTGGTGCGATTTGAACATTTGCTAACACTTGTTAAAGTATTCTTAAACGAATATAGAATTATCGTTTCTTTCTGGAACGAAGACTATTTTGACGGACGGTAAAAATGATTCGAATAAAATTCGACTGTTTTTCGGCGATAATTTATTTAAATAGATACAAGGTATCGTTTCTTTGGAACAAAGACTAGTTGACGGACAGTAAACATGATTCGAATATAATTCTATTGTTTTTCGGTGATAATTTATTCAAATAAATACGAGGTATTGTTTCGTTGACGCGAAGTCTATTCGGTGGACGGTAAAAATGATTTCATAAAAATGTTACTATTCTTCGGTGAAGATTTTTTAAAAAATAATTACCGTGTAAAACAATCCAATAGAATCCAACTGTCTTTCACTGACGATTCATTACCTCCGAAATCGTTTCGAAATGTATGAAAATTCCTCGAAGACTATCCAGTCGATCGACGAAAGATTTAATCCAGCAATAATCGAAAACTCATGAAAAATGAATCGACGCCTGTTCTAAAGTAAATCGACGCATGAAATTTCGATTCCACTCGATCACCTGGTCCACGGAATTCATCGAAAACGCGTAAACGCGACGCTCGCAGCCTGGCACAGTCGTTTCCCCGGCGGTTCGCGCGACAACGTAATTTTACGTCATCGGCGATCAGCTGTGGCTCGGGCGAACACGTAACTTCGCCTCGTCAGCGATCAGCTGTATCTTATCTAAGCGCGTAACTTCGCGTTAACTACAATCAACAGCAGCTTGCCGAGAGCAGACGTAATATTACGTCAGCGCCGGTGAATGTCTTAACTGGATGTACCGCGGCATAATCCGAGAGTATCGAAACTCCGGCCGGCGAATTGCGAAACGATCTCCCGGCGATCGCGATAACGGCTCCGAGTCGACGCGCGACGCGATTCTTTATCAAATTGGCGGGCTTTTTGAAATTTATCGCCCGGTGCTCGCCCGCGGCCGCTCCAATGGCGTCGGCCCGCTCGCGCGCATCCATTACCGCCTTATCAGCTGCTCGTGAAATCGCCAGCAAGAATTCTTGCTCGCACGTGGCATATTTCAGCGAGTTTGTCGAGCCGCGCGCGTGTACGCCGCTATCTCTACGCTTTAGCTTCAGCCAACCAGGCTATGCACTTCGAAAATATTTACTGGCCTTTACACTTTGCTGTCGGCAAAGAACGCGGCCCCGTGACGGGCAGATTTTTCGTTCCCTTCGGAACGGAATCGGTTTCGTAGTTAAACGACCGTCGATCGACGCGGAAAATCACCGATTTTTCACACTTCCATCGATCCGTGCCCTTCGGAGCGATCTAATCGCCGTTGTTCTTCGCTTTCCAACCAGCTTTCTAACGAGGACTTTCATGCGAAATTGTCATCAGTTGCTAGATACAACGGCTGCATAAATATTTATTTCCTTCTGCAATTATTGCCGCGAGTTGAAAGTTAATTCAACGGTATCCTTAGAGTCTTTAAACGTTTCTGGTTAATGCTATGCACTTTCGACGATATTCGCCGGCAATGCCGCGTCGTCAGATAAATGAAATAATGACGAAAATGTAGACCGACGATGGCGTTCGACGATCTAAGGAAACATCGGGTTATTCTCTTAACAAATTAGATATTATTGTGCGTGGATGTTTACATTCGCGGAATTGAAATTAGAGAATTCTGTTGCATTCTGAATAGATTTATTGGACGCTTACAGTTCGTAGAAAACAATAAATTACAATGAAATACCGTTTCATCAACGGAACAACGTTTGCAATGAAACATTGGTATATTAACGCGTTAAGCGCGCGAATATCAACTAAAAATATTCACGCGCTATCAAAGCTATTTAATCAATGAAACCGAAACTAGAAAGTGAAAATTAAAAAATTTCGTTAATTTAGTTCAGCCATTTTGTGTTCCACGAATCCTAGTAACACCCGATTCGTTCAATACATTACAATAAAAATGCATCTCAAAAAACCTAGTTAAAAATCAGTGTCACCCATACGCGACTCACGCGGCACCGAACGCGTAAAAAAACTTGAGAATCAGAATCGAACAAGACCGCTGAAAACGTCGAATCAAAGCGCTGCCAGCCTGCAACAAGCGCATGCAGGTGCATTCCTTTGTACTGGCACTTTCTTTCCGTCAAATCGAGGAACAATGAAGACAGAAAAAGCGGTACATTGAAATCGAAACTTTCACTTTCAATTATGATCGAATATCGTTCCACTGCCGCAAGAAAGTGATATCAACGAAGCATTTCGATTAATCGCGCCGCGGGTTCGTTGTACGTGCCGGGCGCATCCCGTGCAACGGTGCATCCGCGAGCGCAACAATTAAATTAGAGAATCGCGCGGCTCCGCGGCGTTATCTTAAATTATGAATATCGAGGTTGCGATGAAACGCGTCGCGCTTAAAAATCGTATCCGCCGATCAAATCCGCGTCGGCGGACAACACAGAATCGCGGCTCTAGATAACTTCCGTAAAACCGATTACCGCTTCACGGCGTGGTCGGATCGTTTTTTACCAGAATCGATTCATTCTCGGCTCGTAACCGCCGGACGAACGTGCGCGAGTTCGCATTTCTCGTTCTCTTCGAGAGAGAGACCAGTCGGTCTGTTCGCGTTCCACGAAACGCGCGAGGCAAATTGGCGGTATTTCTGATTTTTCTTACGCCTCTTCTTTTTACCAACAGCTCCGCCACAAAACGCGTGGCATTCGTTCGTACGCTCGTTCCATTCGTTCGTTCGTTCGTTCGTTCGATCGAGCAGCTTAATACAGGTGTATACAGGTGTGCCGCAAGGACATACGCGGCCAGCAATTAAGGTAATATGTATCTACATACACAATCGACACGTTTCCCGTCGACTTTGCGCTCGCTACTGCGACAGAAATTTATGGCGAACTGGCACTGGAAACGGCGCCGATCGAATTCGCGGACTCGGATTGCAGGAAAAACAGAACACGACGATTCCGCGTTCCCCGGTTTCAAAGCGAAATTAGTGCTCGCCGGAGAACGGCCAACCGATCGATTTCAAAAAAACGGGAGTTACTTTAAAACAAGGGGGCGACGACGATCACTGCTGCGGATGTTTGTGCGTACGTCGCTGGATAATGTATGCGAATCGCGACGAAGCAGAAGATTCCATCGAATCTAACAATGTCTCGCAGCGTGACAAGTCCGGCGAAGAAGTTAATTTACATTTAATCGTCGCCGCGATGTACGCTCTAATAACGAAAAGAAGAAAAAAAAGGCACGAAATTTGCATGAACAAGTACACCTATTCAAAAGTGTCAATAAGATCCGCGGGGACATAGAAAACCTACGGGTATGGTAATAAAACGGCGGAAGTTTATGCAAATGTTCTATTTACGAGCGGAATAGCGTGCACCGTTTCGCCAATTCACGCAGCGAGCTACATACATACATATATCGAAGCTTGAAAAACGAAATTGGATACGCCATAAGTGATGTCTTCGTTTCGATGAGAACGTCGGAGGGGACCACGGTGCATGAAACGTTCTGTATACAGTGATTATGCTTTTGTAATAGGCGATCGAAGCTGGAAGGTAAAATCCGAGATGCAGAGCGCCACGCTTTATAAAACGTCCTGCACAAACTAATTTTTCTTTCGAGATCTGAAAATAAAACGGAGCATACAACAGCAATGGAATAGAAGCGATAAATACGAAAAAGCCATAAAATTATTTATACCCAGCTGATTTTGCTTTTAACAGCACCGATCGAAGCACGAAAGTGAAATGGAAAAATGCGACTGATAATGCACGCGTCAGAAAAATGAATTCGAACTATCGCGCGATATAAAATAATCCACACCCAGCTAATTTCGCTGTCGACACGATCGATGGAAATTTTCAAAGTAAAATGAAGACCGCAACTGTTAACGCACACATCAGAAAATATACTCTAATCTCGCTTTCGATATCAATGATCGAAGCTCGAAGGTGAAAATGCAACGATCGACGCGCGTCATCGATCAAATGAATTTAAAGGACCACGCTTTATGGAACGTCAACCGGATGTCGCTTTTGAAATCGGCGAGCTCGGCGCTAGATAGACAGACAGAAAAAAGAAAAGAAAAAGCAAAAAAAAAACGCGACGATTGACGCACATCTCGGGAAGATAAGTTCGGACGGCCGGTTTTTCTGGAACGGCCTGTACCCGGCCGATTCTTTTCCACGGACGAGATATCGAATCGGCCGATACTCGTGGACGCGCATATTGAACTTGATCCCATCGGCGGTCTAGTCGCGAATATTGCGATTATAAGTTACGAGAGCTCGCGCGTAACGGGTTGAAACGCAACGAGCCACGAACACGTCCTTGGCCGCTCCTCTGATAGCCTCCAGACCTCCTGGAAATCGTTTCCTATCCCGCTCGGATGCACACGAGCGTGCAACCGGTGGTACAGAGATGTTCGCAGCACGTGGTCCCACGGGAACTGCATCATCGGAACGCGGGGGCACCTTGGATCCCGGTCTGCAACCTTGTAACGACTGATCTTTGCTACCGGGACATTTCTCAAGGTCTCCGCGTTGTCCCGAAGGTTCATCGTTGCGTTTGCTATTTTTCTGATATTTTCACACCGCTGCAAAATTATTTTGTTACCATCGAGACTCTACCATCGTGCTCTAATTACTGTCATGTTGCACTGGTTGATTATTTACTAATAAATTATCTGTAGAGGTTATTAACTATGTGATTGCTATATTTTGTCACTTTTACTCTGCTTGGAAATTATTTTCGAATTTGCGGAGACGGTATTTTTGTAATTTTCTACTTGCAATCTGCGACACCGAGCATCGTGCTCTAATTGCTGCAACGTTGCACTGGTTGATTATTTACTAATAAATTATCTGTAGAGGTTATTAACTATGTGATTGCTATATTTTGTCACTTTTACTCTGCTTGGAAATTATTTTCGAATTTGCGGAGACGGTATTTTTGTGATTTTCTACTTGCGATCAGCGACACCGAGCATCGTGCTCTAATTGCTGCAACGTTGCACTGGTTGATTATTTACCAATAAATTGTCTCTGGAGGTTCTCAACCGTGTTTGCTGCATTTTATTATATTGATCATATTTATTATATTTATTAAATTATTTTATAGTTGCGAGTATAAGCTGCCTTTGTAAATTCTGTACCGATAATCGTGCAGTGATAGTTGCAAATTTGCACCGCTCGATTATTTCTCCCGAATCGTGTGCAAAGGTTCCCAACTGTGTTCACTAATTTCCACTAATTTTACTCCGTTTCTAATTTAGTTTCGAATTGCCGCTGTGCACCGTCTTTCTAAATTGTTTACTTAGTGTCACCGACCACCGTTCCCCAATAATTGCTCCCTTGTACAGATATATTATTGCTAGCCAGACATTTCCGAAGATCTTCACGTCATCCTGAAGATTTCCAAGTCATCCTGAGGATTTCCACGTCATCCCGAAGATTTCCATGTCATCCCGAAGATTTCCATGTCATTCTAAAGGTTCCCAGCCGTATTTGCTGCTTTCTACTATTTCTCACACCGCTTCTAAACGATGCTCGAGCTACCATCGCGCATATAAACGCAACTTAGACCCAGCACAGGTTTTCCCGAAAGATATATTCAGCGAAGACTCTGTCCTCGTGAATTCTCCGCTCGAGATCGCCACATTTTTAACGCGGCGCCGGGAACGACGTGTTTCACGTGTTCGTAACGAATTCACGAAAGAGTTGTTTACCATGTTTTCAACCTAATTGAACTGTTGATGGAGGGAGGTACGCCCACTTAGGCTTGTCCGCTTAATACTCTGTTCTCGCATGTTTTCGTGTATGACCGCGTGTTTTTAAATTTCAATGGAGATAGTGCCGATAACTTCGGCGATTATGCTGTCCGAAGTAAGACAGGTTAATTGCGGCGTGCAAAAGAATGTCATGACTACTGGGACAAGGAGAGATGGATAAAGAGAGATCGGGGAAGAGAGGGGAAGAGAGAGAGAGAGAGAGAGAGAGAGCGGGAGGTAGAGATGAGTTTCAGAAAGACAGAGAGACAGAGAGGCAGAGAGACAGAGAGACAGAGAGACAGAGAGGCAGAGAGGCAGAGAGTCAAAGGGGCAGAGAGAGAGAGAGAGAGAGAGAGAGAGAGAGAGAGAGAGAGAGAGAGAGAGAGAGAGAGAGAGAGAGAGAGAGTGACAGAGAGACAGAGAGGCAGAGAGTCTAAGGGGCAGAGAGAGAAAGAGAGAGAGAGAGAGAGAGACAAAGAGATTGATGACTCCCCGATCCTGAGAGGAAAAGTCGGCTTCTGTGAAGCCTACAATGGCTGTAGAAAAACGCGACTGGCGAAGTACTGGGAAGAAATCGGTGACCGAATCGAGAAGAAACAGTGGCGACTGCGAGTATGAAAAATGCACGATCACAGTGTCAAGAAAGAAACTATATAATTGCAGGACTCGAAAGGAATCGGCTACTGAATCGGGAAAAGAGAAAGATTCATCGATCGAGAGGCGAAGATGATAGCAACACCTAACGCGTTTAAGCAACTTTGTGGGAAAACTAATCGGAAAAGTAGTTTTTTCAAAAATGCAATTATTATTATTCATTGAGAATGCAGGTGCTAAAACCAATTAGTTTTAACGGCGATGCAAATAGAATAGTGCGAAGATAGTAAAAGAGAAAAAGAGGAGGAGAATACATAAAAAAAAGAATATAAGTAAATTAATACAAGTGTGTGCGATATAATAGATTTTTGATTAGGTTACTCAAGTTTTAAAG
Source organism: Megalopta genalis (assembly GCF_051020955.1). NCBI lineage: Eukaryota > Metazoa > Arthropoda > Insecta > Hymenoptera > Halictidae > Megalopta > Megalopta genalis. The sequence goes on along the minus strand of NC_135023.1, from coordinate 11,365,569 downwards.
GATACCTATAATCTATAAAAAAATCTATTATCCACAAGAATCACAATTTATTAATTATAAATGTAATCTCCTCTAAATCGAAATAAAACACTCCATTTCCACTGTCAATATTTAAACATTAAAGCAAAATTCAGCATGCACGAGTGTCAATTTTCTTTCTCTTCTAGCAATTTATTGACGTCAAACGAGTGTTAATCATCCGCCTTGCGAAAGAAATCGTAGCGCAAAGGGTTAAACAATCTTGTACAAATCCAACATCCGACAATTTAAAAAATAACGAAAAATATGCAAAGACATAGTTGAGACGATGCTTACTAACTCCCAGAAATAACTTCCACAATTCCGTTGAAAAATTGCTCGCGGAAATGATTTCAAGTTAGCAGTTTCGCTGACTGGCAGCAAAAGGCAGACACCGGCAAAAGAAGGCGAGAGTTCTACTGGTTTGTCAATCGCGCGCGGAAGGATACCGTCGTGGAAAGAAGCTGTCAGCTTCTCGAGACGGTCTCTTTCTTTTTCACGATCTGTTCCGTGCCGCGAGAACCTCGTCCACGCGAAATAATTCACGTCTGGTCGCGCTTGTCAGCGATTATCTTTCGCTTTCGTTATCGCGCGCGAGACGAGAAATTAACCGCCGCGAAATCCAACCAGGGAAACACTAATCCGGCGGGACGAAATTTCTGTATTCCTGGAAGAAAAAGCTCCTAGAAAGCTGCGGAGCCGATCGTTACAAGCGTACAGGGCGATGAACTTATTAATTCGATCATTTAATCGCGATCATCGAGGAATATAGAAAATGGGACTCGATTTAATTCGAATTCGAATTTTCTAATTAACTGTTTGGAACTTTTGTGCCACTGTCGGATTATTTTTGCCTGTTAAAATGCGTATGAATTATTGTTACCAGTCAAAGTGTGTCAGTATGAATTATTGTTGTTTGTTAAAGTGTGTTCGAATTATTTTTACTTGTCAAAGTGTATCGGTGTGAATCATTTTTGTTAGTTAAAGTGTGTTCGAATTATTTTTACTAGTTAAAGCGTGTCCATACGACTTATTTTGATTAGTTAAAACGTACGAGTACGAATTATCTTTATTAGTTCGAATGTGTGAGAATAAACTATTTTTATTATCCGATATTTCGATTACGCAATTATCATAAATAAAATTCGATAAAAACGAGAGGCGTGAGCGTAAGGTTGCTTCTATTAAGATGATATAATTTAACGATGTAACAGAAGCGAGAGGCGATTGAAATTACTGTGTCAAAATTATGCGCCAGCATGATACAGTGATTTGTGTTAATGTCTTAATTTTGTATTTGATAAATTGTGCGGGTAAAATTGGTACAGAGATTTATGTTAATGTTTCAATTTTGTGTTCGATAAGTTGATGCAACATTATCAGTGACGATGAGAAAAATAATCTCGCAGACCTTCGTGCACAGTTTTCCTAAACACCCAGTGTATCGAAAGACAAGGCCTGCGTGAAGGCCTTCGTTTCCGCCCAGCTTTCGAGCTTTCTCCGTGCAGCAATAAATGTCCTGCGTCGCGAATATTTTAAAGGTACTCATAAAACGACCGCATGGACCCGTTACGAGCGCCGTCGTTTAGAAAATACGCGACACATTTTCATCGATGCGATATATATGTAGTAATTGCGTGAACCGTTCGCAATTAATCAGATTTTTCCCGGTCGTTCGATCCTTTTTCTGTCTTTCCAGTCGCGCGAGTTTCAGACGCTTCGATCTCCGATCGAAATTCTTGGCTGGAAGTAAAAGTGGCCTGATTCGAGCGGTTTCTATTCGATGTCCAATTATTTAGGACCCCAAAAAATTTTCGAAGTCCGCGAAACCAGTTATTTGTTCAAAAGGTATCTCTCGAGGTCTGAGCAAATTTGAAGGGCTTGCAGACCGATTAATAAAGGCTCGCAGAAATTACAGAAGCGTACGAGAAATAGTTGCAATTCTAACGAAAATATTTCAATTCTAACGAAACAATTTATAAAAATCTCGAACAAAATAATTAACCGCAGAGAACAATTTTATATCGAGCGCGAACGTTTTTATGCTTGTAGACAAAATTATTGGAGTCTTCTGAGAAGGAGTTGGAAGCCCTTAACAAATTTTTGAAGTCTAATTAAACAACCTAGGAGTGTACGAAAAATTATTAAGTGCCCAGGAAAATGTTAGATTAGAAATGTGAAAAGTACCGAAGAGAAAATGTTGAAAGCTTGCAATGTATAGGTCTCGTTAATGTATTTTTGCAACCTTAATAATCGTGAATCAAAAAATTTGAAACCCGTCATTCTGACGGGTCCCGGAGAAACTGGTGTTAAAAACTGCCTCTGGGTGCTCTTTAATTGAGTTAACTGGGTGCTATTGATCGATCGAGCACCGCAGCATAGCGACCCTCTCCGTTAGAGCCGCATTTAGGCTGGAAAGAGGAGAAGAGACGTTATCGTTACAAATTGCTCTCGAAGCATCCTACAATGTCCGCTTTCCCCGTACGAAATGCTTATCAGTGACAATTTCACTTCGATAGAGACGGCTCGGAACAAGCAATAACGTTTCTCCTCGGATAAATGGCGTCGTTAGCGCAACACATTTCACAAGATGTTTAAAGCCTGCGTTCGTTCTTCCCCCCTCCTCCCCCCTGGATTCCTGAATCGCGTGTCGCAAAAGCAACGCTGATCTTTCTATTATTCCCGGAAAAAAGAAGCAACAAAACGCGGCTGGTAAAACTAGCCGGACTCGATAGAACGAGAATCGGTACACGAAAAGAGAAATGTCTCTTTCTTTCCCTCTCTCTCTCTCTCTTTTTCTCTTTCTCTCTCTGTCTCTGTGTGTATGTGTGTGTCTCTCTCTCTCTCTCTCTCTCTCTCTCTCTCCGTCTCTTTCTCTGTTAATGCGTCTCTCGAATATCGCCGCTACACCCCGGTGAAATTGTCACTGATAAGCATTTCGGTGCACGGAGAAAGTTAGATTTACGGGACATTTTAAAGCGACTTACGAGCACGCTTCTACCACACAGACACGCCGCGTTTCATAATTATTCGAATTAACGAGTGCCGGATCGCGATTTCATTCCGACAGAACTATTCGCTTAATATTCCAGAATGCCGACGATTTCCTGTACGCAGGATACTAGCGATCACAATTTACAGCGTGTGTTCAGGATATACGCGCGTGTGTGTACGTGTGTGTGCACGTCGTTACACGTGTAATTAATACATCCGAGGTTTTAATCCGTCAAGTATTGTCGCAGGAAAAGGTAGCCGTCTTTTGCCGGAGAATGCAAATACATCAGTCACTCTTACATCAAAATAGAAAGTTAAGCGATTCATGTATATTAATAGAAACTGTGTTTGTTCCATTTGCAATCTATCGGCACCGATGTTTTTTTTATACAAATGTGAAAATTCTGTATTTGGAGATTTCGTTGCACGCGTGTAATCGTGCACAGAAAATATAGATATTCATATAATATATATTTATACGTTTGTATATTTATATATTTATACGTTTATACATTTATATATTTATGTATTTATACGTTTATACATTTATATATTTATACGTTTATACATTTATATATTTATACGTTTATACATTTATATATTTATACGTTTATATATTTATATATTTATACGTTTATATATTTATATATTCATATACTTCATCTATTATATTTATATATTTATTAACAGTCGGACGAAGGATCATTTTAACAACTAAATAATCGACGATGATCGTAACAATTAGACCGCGGATCAAATTCTTATTTCAAATAGTTCGAAGAATTCTTTACCTTAAATAACTCAAACGAGTAATATGAAAAAAGCTAAATCGATAAACTGTGAAACACAAACACATTATATTCCTATCATTTCTACAAAAATCAATTATTTTCCGTATGAATTCCTGTAAGCGAATGAAAATCTTACTCTTACTAAAAATCTGTATCTTTTATCCGTCGTTCGAATAAAATGTTGCCGGACCCTGGGGAACACGTACACATGGACTCAATAAAGCCGGCAATAATTCCAGATTCGGGGGCCGACCGACACAACGAACGACCGGTGAAATCGAAAATCGCGTCGGCGGCAGAAAAAGCGCGGCCGTTTCAGCGAAGGACCGGCAAAGAAAAAGAGAAAAGAGTGGAAGAGAAACGACCGGGCTGGGACAATGTACGTATAAATACGCCCAGAGAAATTTCATTTTTCGGGCTTTTTATTCGAGGCCGCTTTCTTCGCTTCCTGATAACCTGGGGAACGGTGTTTACGCGTTACGCGCGCGCGCGCCGCGCGTCTGTCAAGCACGCAACTCGAACCCGTTTCCGCGAGAAGGAGGAGGAAGTTGGATAGATAAAAAAGAAATGCAAGAAATAAAGGGAGACAGAAAGAAAGGAACTGGCGTCCGAGAGAGAGAGGAAGAGAGAGTGTATGTGTTTACGGGGGCGGAGAGAAACCGAAAGGGAACGAGCAGAGAGGAAGGAACGACGAAAACTTGTGTCTCTTCCTGCCTAGCGGACCGGCCTCCGCTTCCTTCTTTCTTCCATCCCCGCCCGCGACTTTCTTGATTTTAATGAACCGTGCTCGCAGTCGGGCCGAGTCGAGCCGGGCCGGGCCGGGCCCGGCCGCTCCCTCCACCGGCCTCCCAGCCACGGATTTCTCTTTCATCCGCAATCTGATTTCTTGGCGAACGCGGTCGCGCGAGCCAGACGGAAATTCACTCTCGGTTGATCGACCTGGCCTCAAACCACTCCGATATTCTTCCTTTTTGTTTACCAATTCCGCGTTGATTGGCATTTTTGATTGTCTCTCTTTCGAGCCGATTCTAACAGCGACCTGTGTTCGTCATCGAATCGAGTGCACGAATCATATTTTTCTAATTATCGTGTAATTTTTGTCATTTTTGTAACTTCCGCGGCGTTCGTTAATTTTGTAAGGTTTGCAAATTTTAATAATTTTTGCAACGTTTACCATTGTGCCATTGCAACGTTTGTAATTTTCGTAATTTTCTTTACCTTTCTGTAATTTTTGTACTCTTTGTAACTTTTGCAATTTCGGTTCACCGTCTCCGATATTGTTCCTCTTTGTTTATGAATTCGAGACATCGTTTGCTGTATCGTTTCGACGATTTTCGCATAGATCTAATCATCAAATTACGCGCAGAGATTACAAGGCAGAACATTGACGTCAGAACTCGGTGTATATTATCCAAACAGGTTTCACGTACGAACAGATCAATTTACGTCAATCCGCGCAAATTATAATACTTCAAATCCACTTCGTATTTGAATAACATATAGACTTTATACAATTTATAATAAATATTCAACACAAACACGTAAACGTGGCACTGCGATTAAATAATCGTTCCATTAGGCCAAACATTCGTGTCACTCTGTTCGCTTCGTATAATCACGGTTCTACTATAATAACTATATAACTATTATATATAATAACACTATAATAAATGCATAAAATCATCGATCTTATAAATAATATCCGTCTTCCACCCCGATCAAACACGATCTCCGTCACGAACGAAAAAAGGCTGGTCGCTCCGTTTTGCTCCAAATGTTCGTGGAATTCGCTCATTACCATTAAATTATCACCGGCTTTCGTTCCACGTCGCGGTTCATCTCGTTCGGCTATAACATTTTACGAGCTGCTCTAATATCCAGATCTAGTTTCGTATCGCGCGCCCAGATCTCCTTATCTAGATCCGCAGCGCCGAGTCAAATAAATAAAGCGTGATAATTGCACGGCGCGTAGAACGGATCCAGGAAAGATTCGGGCACGATAAAGAAATAGAAGCGGAAACAGACGGGTGTGCGCGTGTTAATGTCGCCGCCACGGCCCGGACAGACACGTGGAAGTCGACGCGCACAATTTCACAGATCGTTTCCCGTGCGGGTACGCGATTTTCCTGGCCGATTATGAGCCTGACGGAAGCGTCGCTTGTCTCGGAAGTTTTCCGCGATGCGAATGCATGCGAGTATAGTATGCAAGCGCGAGCGCATCGCTTGCGCGCTCGTCGAAATCCCTTCCGGTTCAACAGGTCTCCGGGATCTCTCCGGCGAATTCCCGATTCGACGTGCGCCGCAGGATCATTCCGATTCGAGGATCGATCGCGCCTTTTGATCCCTCCGATCGATCGTTTCCCACACTTTTATCTGTGCGTTCTCGCATTCGCGCCGGTGGTCGACGCGTTATTAGCTGCGGATTTCTACCCGGAATTGGGCGGATTTTAATATCGACGTTCCGAGTCGATTGCCGGGAACAGGGACCAAAGGATGATTCGCTTTTGCTTTCGACAATTTCAATTGTCGATGCAAACGACCCCGGAATTCCATCAAATCGAAGTTATTCGTTGAAACGGGAATTGTAAAGTTTCTATGCCGACATTTATGTCGTTTGTATATGAATATTATTCATATTACATATATCATGCAATATTATTCATATTATATTATATTTTTATATATAATAATATTATTATATAATATTATATTATTATATTATATTATAACATAATTATAATATATTATATTATATATATATATATATATATATATATATATCATTCAATATTATTCATATTACATACAAATATGTATTATGTACTTATTATTTATTTATTTATATATATATATATATATATATATATATATATATATATATATGAGTTCTAGACTTCTTAATGTACCAATAATTAAAAAATATATATTATACAAAAATTATCCAGAATTTATGCAGAGCCGTCATTGTCAGGCCAGTCGACGTTTATAATAATTTTGGCGAGTTGATAATAGTGTGACAATATAATCGTGCGGCTTTTATCATTGGAAAAAACAATTCCTCAAACGAAAATTTGTCTCCTTTTTTGAACGAATACTACCCTAATCCAGAGTCTGGTAGAAAGGATTTTTAACGAGTCCATTAACCGACGAAGCGGTCCAAGAAATTCTTATCAAGAAAAATTCTAAAATGTTTAAATAACGTCGCGAGAGAAACCTCCGTGGTTTACGATTGAGATTATTAGTGCTATTGAACGATCCGCTAAAAACAAGTCCTTAATTATTGCTGTGCTAAGTCGAAACCTGTTAGAGGATGTTCGGTGACTCGAGTAACATCAAGAAACAGTCTAAAAAATTCTTTTTCAGTAAAATCCTCGAAGAAACGATTAAATAACGTCCGCGTGGAGAAATCTCTTCTTGATTTACTATCGAAATTGTTATTGCTGTCGAACGATCCACTAAAAACTCAATTATTACTGTACTAAGTCGCGAAACCTATTAACGTGACTCGATGATGACAAGAAGCAGATGAAAAACAATTCCAGTCGAGTACAAATTCTAGAAGAAACGATTCGACAACCTCGGAAGAGAGATCTTCCTGATTCGCTACTGAAATCGTTATCAAACAATTTGATCCGCCAAAAGTCGATTCGTAATCTTCGAAAGACTGTTCCCATCGAGCCAAAAACAACGTCACCGATCTTCAGCAATTCCGAGCGGCCGAAACACGCCGCGTTCCGGACGCTAAAAGCCGCGCGTCGTCGTACAGAAACGTTTTATTTAAAAATGTAAGAAGATAATGTCGCCGGCCGGAACAGCTTTCCACTGGCAGGAAAAAATGGCGGCCACGCGAGGGGAAATCGAGGATCGTTGTTTCCGCGATGTCGAATGACGCAGAATTCCGCGGCCGAATCCGATGGCCGAGTTCGATGGACCCGGGGAGGATCCAGAAACGTTCTCGCGTAGTCGACGAGAAAGCTCCGACGTAGGCCCGTCGTACGGCCCGCGGCCCGAGCAGAATTTATGTCCGATGGGGCAGGGTTTCGCGGAACCGAGGATTTTTCGAGGAGATCGATCGATCCGGGGCGGTGGATCTCCGGCATTCGCGGCATGGCGCGGCGGGATCGCAGCCCGGAAGTCAGTCGGCTGTGCTCACGCTCGTTCTGCCCGAGGGGAAAGTGGTTTGAGCAACTTTCACTTGCTGCCAGGCCAAGCCACGTCTCCTCGAGTCCGGCCACGGACTCGGAGCTGGCTCTCGCATTGTGTTGTCGTGGCCACGGCGAAAAACCGTTATCGCTGAATATATAGGTACGACCGATTCGTCGAACAGAAACGGCAGAAGTAATTATCCTCGGCTATCTCTCTTTCCCTCTCTCTCCGTTGGCGAACAATTACGCGAATAATATAATTAAAACCCCGCGATCCCTATTAGGGTCGATTCACATCTACATGCCAGGCTCGGAACGGGCTCCAAGTCTCACCAAGGACGAATCATTCTTGCATTTGATTTACATTGGAGTGTTCACACTGCGAGTGCCAGGCTGTTCACACTTGCAGGCAGGTCCGGACCAGGCTTAATTCGAACCGTAATCGAAACAAAGCGAGACGGAACTACGGAACTGGTACGATGTGGACAGAATGTGCAATCTTTCGTTCTAATGTTGCAGGAAATAAACCCGGGAAAGCATTTCGACTTGACAAAGAATGCAGAAAAAGTCGAAAAGGAATTTCCTGATTCCTTTCAGCTTTCAATCCGTAGTGTTGTCACATTTTTTAAATAGTATAACTGTATTGTTCAAGACGACCCATTTTGAGGAATAATGTTTTACACGCGCGCTATCATTAATTTCAAGGCGTAAGCATTAATCTGCTAAGTATTATACAGCTATACGAGTGTAATAAGCATTTCTTTAAATTTTATTTTATACAATCAAATCAATTATTTGTTATTTTGTTGGAAATTTATAAATCAGAGATAACCTTGACATAACTCTGACATAACTTTGGTATAACCCTGATATAACTTTGGCATAACTTTCGGCATAACCCTGACATAACTTGGGCATAACTTTTGGCATAACCCTGACATAACTTTCGGCATAACCCTGACATAACTTGGGCATAACTTTTGGCATAACCCTGACATAACTTTCGGCATAACCCTGACATAACTTTCGACATAACTTTGGTATAACCCTGACATAACTTTGGCATAACCTTGGCATAACTCTGGGTGTTTAAACTACAAAAATAAAGATTTTGTATAGGATGACGTTTTATTGGTTTTCTAAAATATTTAAGTTAATATTAATATGAAAAGTATATTGATATTTTTCATAAAAATCATTATAATCTTATAATAATTATACCACGTTTGGTCTTATTTTAACCAGAAAAATCTCGCAATTGCAATTGGTAAATCCGAAAAAGATAAAGTTGAACTCCGAATCTCCTGCCTGCACCATGCTCGCACATCTAACGTGAACACTGTCAATCGAGCACGCAGCTAGCACGACCCGAGCCTAGCACGTAGATGTGTATCGACCCTTAATACGATCCTATTATACTATCGCTCTCCGCGCATTTGTTTCGTTTTGTTCGGCCGGCGTTGTTATTGTGCTTTCTATAGTAGCTGCGCGGCTGATCGGCTCTCATGCTCGCTCGATTTTATTGTATTTCGGTTACGACTTCCTCGTCGGTTGCCACCTTCATTGTGTTCCGTCGGCTTTTTAAACACCCTTGCGCTGGAACCAGCCGGACTCGTGATCAAGATTTCATGGATCGCACGGCGATTTCACGTTCGATGCCGGCTAAAATGATTTTTTATTAACACTTCGGAACGGCATCGTGGCATCGTTTAATGTAATTTCCACGAAGGAATGCACAGGCTGAGAGATTTACGTATGAACTTACAAATGTGTCGACGGTTTGTTTGTGTCATTTTACGTCGACGCGAACTTTCTTTTAGAATTATTTTCCTCGGGTGAGACGACCGCGTTATCACGAACTCGATTAAAATACATTGAAATTTAATCGTCGGAAGACGAGAATTCGGACGAACAAATTGCGGTGAGATTTGCAGCGCGAATGGAAATTAGGTGTGAATGCACAGCCTGGGATTTACAGCGCGAAAGAAGATCTGCAGTGTGCACTATTTCGGGAGGATGAAGTGGACACTTCCTAGAATGAAATTAACGAACGAGATAAATTGTTTGAACACTTTTCGTCGTTTCTGTTCGTTATTTCGTCACTATTCGCCTCTCTATTTTTCTTTTTCTTTTTTAATTATGCAGACGTATGCGCATCTAATCAATTAACTCATTGAACATACCATTACATAGCATTTTCTTCGCAGCTACTGCGATTAGAAATTTTTCGATTGCGAGAATTTCTTCGAAGGAAAAGAAAACTGATGCTTATCGCGTGCCTAAATTTCCTCGAATGCTTAAATATTGACGACAAGAGATTCGAATTTTATTCCTATTTTGAAGGACATGATGGCATCTGTAATCGACAAGTTATTACTAGAACGAACTCATCACAAACAATTTTGACATTTTTTTTTTCAAAATACGGCAAGAGGTTAATAACACTCAATCGAAAATCACAGCGTCATTCGCGCTGCAATCGATAATTAATCTGGCAAGAGGCAGTGCACCGACTAGCAGCGTAAATATTAAATATGAAATAAATTAAAAGATGCTATATAAAAACACCTTCCTTCGTTTATGTTTATTACGTCTTCTACTCCGGTCATTTCACACTATTTACTTCTCTCCTTTAATTAGGCACGTACAGTAATGTCTCCCTAATTGACGCTCAGATTGTCCACAAAGATGGACAGTTTGCGAAGAGGAGATATGATTATTCGAGCCTTGCGGCTCGTTTTTACAGTTATTGACAAATGGTAATTATAAAAAACGAGCCGCAAGACTCGAATAATCGTGTCTCCTCTTCCCAAATTGTCTATTACAGTGCACGATTTGGGTGACAATTAGGGAGACATTACTGTACATCGAATCACCCAACGTCCCACTGTTCACCGCGTCATTCACAGAACAAACGATTACAAAAATAAGTCGCATAAAATCTGACGTACTAAAATAATTCCCTACGATCTCCTAAAGGCACAGAAATCTCCCAAGATCAATCAGGAACGTCGTGCACGCCATAATCGATCGGGAAAAATGGAGCTAATATAATCCGACGTACTAAAACAATTTCTAACGACCTGCGTAGAAGACACAGAAACCTTGTGGAGTATGCCAGATATACGCCATAAATACTGCAATCAATTGCGGAACGTGAATCTAGTAAATTCTGATATACTGAAACAATTTCAAGGAATGTATTAAAGGCACGTGAACCTCGTAGAATACATGAAACGTATCCATACACGGTCAATTTTAACAAAATAATAGAACTGATTAATAAAACTAAAATCCGATAAAATCTGACATACTGAACAAATTTCTATCGATGCATTAAGACACAGAAACCTCGTGGAATATATCGATAATACTCCGCAACAATTACAAAAATGAATCCAATAAAATCTGACATAACGAAATAAAATATATAAAATATATGAAATAATATGAAATCTGATATAACGAAAGAATTTCTAACGTTCACCAAAGACACAGAAATCTCCCAGAATAAATCACGCAGGCAATTCTATCAATTAGAAAAAAAGCGAATCCAATAAAGGCAGTCTCACGAAAACAATTTCAAACGATTTCTAAAGCCGGAGAAATCTCTCGAATGATAAAATCTCACCACGACGATCGAAGCATCCGGACGATCGATCTGGCATCAAAAACCGTTCGATCTCTCGCATCCACAACTCGCGCGCACACGATGAACCGGTGTCATCGTCACGCTTGTAATTCTATTATTCTGCAGGCATCGTTTCTTTGCGTCGCACCGAAGCCCCGATGCCTTACAAAAATGCCTGACGGTGTAAGGCTTACACCATCGTTACTTTCTTGGCCACGGAAAGCGTTCGCCACGCGCACAGAGGCACGCGTACAAGTACACAGAGAGAAACAGGCACACACGTAGAAGCACACAGATGCAGATAGATAGTTCGCGAGCGCGCGCAGACACACACACACACGTCGAAACGATTAGATTCCTTTTGATCGGGCTTCGCGTCGCTCCGCGACTTTCTCTTTCTGGGATCGATCCGCGTAATTGCTTCGACAAACGCGATAAACACTGCTCGGAGCCGAGTTATCGTTTGCGGAACATCGTCGGCGACTTCCGACGTTATTCCTGCGCAGTCCGCCAGGCTATCATTACTGAGCATGTGGGCGTTCCGCCGACAGTTTTCGCGGGAATGCACGAAGAAACGCGAAAACCCCTCGCGGGCAAAAAGCTCCAGGTATACGGATTACCTCCCTTTGTCTTGGGTACGCGAGCCGCGGTGATACCTCCGCCGAAAACGATGTCAACAATTTGTAACCTCGCGCGATTTTATAACTTATTTTTCGTGCATATATGTAATTGGAATAGACAATTTGTTATGACGATTTTCATTTCAACGTTGCTCGTAGGAAGCGTATGTAGAAAGTATAGAATGTAGAAAATATAGGGAATATAGAAAATGTAGAAAATGTAGACAATATAGAAAATATAGGAAATATAGGAAATATAGAAAATATAGAAAATATAGAAAATATAGAAAATATAGAAAATATAGAAAATATAGAAAATATAGAAAATATAGAAAATATATAAAATATAGGAAATATACAAAATATATAAAATATAGGAAGTATAGAAAATATAGAAAATATAGGAAGTATAGAAAATATAGAATATATAGAAAATATAGGAAATATAGAAAATACAGGAAATATAGAAACTATAAAAATATAGAAAATATAGGAAATATAGGAAATATAGAAAATAAAGAAAATATAGAAACTATAGAAACTACAGAAACAATAGAAACTGTAGAAACTATGGAAACTATAGAAACTATATAAAATATAGAAACTATATAAAATATAGAAAATATTAAATATGGAAAATATAGAAAATATTAAATATAGAAAATATTAAATATGGAAAATATTTAATATGGAAAATATAGAAAATATTAAATAAAGAAAATATTAAATATGGAAAATATAGAACAGAACACAGAAAATATAGAATCTAGAATTTAGAATATTTCTACTATCGAAAATATATTTTTAATGTCTGAATGTAAACGTTTTCTCGTATTCCACAAATTAGAAAGTTGCTGAAATGATCCCATTGAATTATAGAAACCGTATTTATGGATCTCTGTATCATAGATCTAAGCGCGATAGGCTACGACGAGAGAACGTATACTGTTTGGTGACGTTACCCACGATCTAGGAAAAGAATCAGGGATTGCCGCAGCTTCTGGCATTCTCAGTGACTTACCTGTAACAGAAAAAAAAGCGATTTACGTTATTACGACGGCAAGAACGGTGACATTTTTCTGATTCGCGCTGATACTCGCGAACAATGTTCGCTGTTACCGAAGAAAACTACAAAGCTCGTGATTGCTGGACGACGCAAAAGATCGTTCGCGACCAGTCGCAACTTTTGCCAAATTTCTTTTGCTATGTCAGATCTTTTTCATTGAATTTTAACTTTTCGATTAACCGATCAAATAACACGTTGATAGCCAAATTAAAATCCGAAAATCTCACAACTTCGAAGCAGATTAGTTAGGAAAACTGAAATTGGAAAATTGAAGTTGATTAAAATGATTGACCCACAATATAAATATTATAATTTGGCTATCTTCTGACTAATTTCTGACGATTTTAATTTTCATACGTCTCACAAACGTTTATAGAAAAATTAAACTAAAATAAGTGTGACTTAGAGAAGTCTGTCGAAATAATAATCGTCGAAATAATACGAATAAAAGAATAAAAGAGTAATAGATCCACAAGAAAAATCTACAAAAATATGCGTCAGAAAATAAACGAATAAAGCTGAGAATTATTAGAATCACCGTGGATGGCACAGTTGTTAAAACGGTCCGTCGTTCGAGCTTCAATTCCTCGATTCGATCAATTTATCCGCGAAAATATCATTTCGCGAAGGCGAGAAGAGCGATCCAGGACGATTCGTCCTGCGACAAGGAAGCGCGTTCGCTCCCACTGCCGCCAATTTGATCGGCATGCGATCGGATCCCAGGAGTAGGCCGTCCAAGGACACCGGGAGAGCGCATCCTTGCGAAACCGAGGATCCTCTCCGATGCAAATTGATCAACCGCGGGGGGTTACGTAACCGGCTGAAAGTCGCGCGGAATAATCGCGCGGATGATCCAAGTTGCATAGAATGTAAACGATTAAGGATCAACTAAAAGGACTGCCGCGTGTATTACGTGGATCCGCCGCGGCGTTCACGTTCCATTGCCAAGGACGAGCCTCCGAAGGACACGCCGGCTTACGGAGAGTTCGCGATCTAGCGCGCGCTGGCTCGATCCTTTCGAAACCTGTTGCCGCGGCCAATCGGAAGTCGCGAGCTTCGATTCGCCGACGGAAATCTACCTAGGTGAATCGATTTCGGCTAGACGAGCTATTAAATCAATTATCGAATACGAGCGTGCCCGGCAAGGATCCTTTGGTGATTAACCCGAGAAAGATAACCTACGTCGCAGAGGCGCCTGCGAAGACTGTTGATTTTTGTTAATTTTTCATAGAGGTCTAGTGATTTAAGTTTAAAATTACTTAAAATATAAAAAAATATAATATAAATGCATTTTATTTTTACAACAATGCCAAACCTTTAAAATGACTAGATTAACTTAAATAAATATCCATTGTTAGTATAAAATTGACGCCTTAGAAAAGCATGCGCCTCTGAAGCGTATGGTTATCTTTTACGTACGTTGTCATATGGTTATCTTTTTAGGGTTAATGATTCCCGATGGATTTCAATTTTGATCGTAGATCGTCCGGTCCTTTTGGGTTCGAGATCTTTTACGCGTCGTTTGATATATCCATAGTCGTGGAATAAGTGGCTTTAAATTGGATTAAGCTGATTGTTACTAGACAATGTGTAACAAGAATGTTCGGAGAAATAGAAATTAGGTGAAGCGACAAAAAAAAAGATGTTTCACACATCAAGTTTCTCAACCTTAAAGATATTAATGCTTCGCGAATGATCGTGTGATTGGGTCGTCTTAAATACGTTGTCAAGAGAATAAACATCATCGAAAATCAACAGTACACAAAATAGTATACACGATTAAGACATGACAGATGTACCCAAAAAAGGTACATGTAAAAATGAAAGATATAGGAATTATAGAATAAGGAAGATATAGGAAATGTAGAATGTAGAACGCAGAAAATATAGAATGTAGAATATGGAACGTTGAAAACATAGAATATATAACATAGAAGCTATACAATATAGAATATAGAATATGTAGAAAGTATGGAAAATATGGAAAATATGAAAAGTATGGAGAATATAAAAAATATAGAATACACAGAATATAGAATACAGAAACTATAGAATGTACAAAAGAAAATATAGAGAATATACAAAGTAGAATATAGAAAATGCAGAAAATATGCAAAATATGGAGAATATGAAAAATACAAAACATACAGAAAATGTAGAAAGTGTAGAAAATATAGAAAATGTGCAAAAAAAGAAAAGAAAGATATAAAAAATATAGGAAATACAAGAAATCTAGAAAATACAAAATGTAGAACACAGAACACAGAAACTATAGAATGTAGAAAAGAAAATATAGAGAATATAGAATACAGAGAATATGCAATGTAGAATATAGATCGCAAAAGTCACAAAATACAGAATATAGAAAATACGGAATATAGAATTCAGAATATAGAAAATAGTGAAGATCGTAGAATAGAGCAGATATGGGTC
This sequence comes from Megalopta genalis, assembly GCF_051020955.1. Classification (NCBI taxonomy): domain Eukaryota; kingdom Metazoa; phylum Arthropoda; class Insecta; order Hymenoptera; family Halictidae; genus Megalopta; species Megalopta genalis. Next base: position 11,349,871 of record NC_135023.1, on the reverse strand, counting down.
ACGGATCAGAAAACTCGAGAACGGGCCCGATCGAGGAACTCTGCATACGAGCAGCCTGATGAAAGGTATGCGCAAAAATGCGGCAAACCGAGGAGCGTACGCGACGAGCGTGAGGATGATGTGCCTGGTCGTGTAACCAATGCTGTCATTAGCGTTAATCCCAGGAAAAACCCAGGACCCGGTCGTCGGAGTAGGTAATAACGGTGCCGGGCCGAGGTACGGCGTCGTCTGTTCCTGATCCCGTGTATTCCGTTTATGCAGTTTACGCAGTCGGCGATGTCAAAGGAGGCGGCGGGAAAGCAGCCGGGGAACTTTCTCGGGCGAAACTGATCGCCGCGACGCAAAAGTGAGCCAGTGACGTAACAACCGCGATACGGGAAGCACGCGGCGTTGTCTGGCCACGCGAGCGGGAGGGGAAAAAGATCGGTCACGCGACTTGGAAACGCCTAAGATCGGCTTAGATCGCGGAAGTGCCGGGGCCCGTTCTTTGCCTTTTCCCCTGCTCTTTTTTCGTGCCTTTCTCCCGTCCCCCGTTCCGACGCCATCGCGCTTTCGTTCGCTTCCTATTCCTCTCTCTTTCTCTCTCCCTCCCTCCCTCTCTCTCTCTCTCTCCCTCTCTCTCTCTCTCTCTCTCTCTCTCCCTCCCTCCGACCCTCCTCGACGAACGCCGACCGATCCGCCAACCTGTGGCTTCTTCCTTCTTCTCCGTCTTCTTCTTCGTCTTCTTGTTCTCCACGTGCAATATTCCTCGATGCGAAGTCCATTACAGCCTGTTCCACGAAAAAAAGTCCTGCCCGAAGCTACACGGCGATGCACGTTGCGCTCGATGCACCGCGATCGGTCGGCTGCGGGTTTTGCCCGTTTTTCACGAAATTGCGAAGACAGAATTTTTGGAGTGTTTTCATACGCGAAAGAAAGCTGCCTGCGATCGTTGAAAGCGGAGACACGTTGTCCTCCGACATACGTTTCTTGCGATCAAGTCGGACGATTTTTACTTTCTGCAGAATATACGAAGATCCGAGGTTCTACGATCGGCCGAATGTTGCAGGTAAATTGTGCATCGCGGGTGCAGATTTTTGTACAACTTGGTTTCGATTTATGAGCAGTTTTGAGGCATTTTGTGCGCGCTTGTTCGAGCGCATTTGCGACTTCGATCGGCGTTCTTCGGAACGTCGAACTTGACGGTCTGCAGATTGTGCATTGTTGCTAGAATGCAGATTTTCGAACGGCCGTGTTTCAATGCACTTTGAGTCGCAACGCGCCTCAACGAATCTTTTATACATTTGCTTCGGTGCATCGGTTGCTACGATTGTCCAAATCATGCACTTCGTGCGCCGTCATGCAGATTTTCCGATATGTTCCAATGTATTTTTTCCCATCATTGTTTTCTATTACCGTTAAATTGGCGAATTCTCATGATCGTCGAAATAAAAAGCCGACGAACGAAATGAATCCCGGATCCCCGATCGTAGATCTCTCTCGCATTCGCCATGAATGAACACGCGGAACAGGTTTTTACGAATTTTTGTTTGGAAATCGAGCGTACAAGTTTCGACCATAAACTCCGGCAGATTACGACGAATAAAAGATCGTCCGTATCGCCGGCTCGTAAATCAAGTGTCAACGAGTGCCGGGTTGTAAACTATGTAATTACGAATTTGATTCGGCGATTTCCAGATGAAAGTTCGCCACCGTGAATATTTGCTGCGCGTGTGTGCGCGAACGAACGCGCCCGTACGCGCCGCCAGGCTCCCTTAATTGGACAAGTCAACGGACGCGGTTTAATGCGGACGGGTGTTCGAGCAACGTGCAATTATTATTATACTTGTGCAATAAGTAATTTGATATGTGAACTCCGTGGAAAGGACACAATAACGGCTGGCTGGCTTGTCTCCGCGACGCGGGAAGGTAAACCGCGTCGCGCCGATGTATATCAGCTGTTCTAATTCTCCGGCGCACGGCACTTTCACTCATCAAAATAGTATTAAAGGTTTACCTTCCGCGTGTAACCGGCATTCGAAGTTTGTTACCCTTTTACGCCGCTCGTGTCCGCGGAATTTCCGTATGAAACGCGAACACGCGGCGCACCGTGTCGCCGGGGAAAATTGATGGAGTCGCGCGAAACGCGCGCCGAGTCAATGGTTTCGATTGCCAATTGAAGAAATTCCTTATGCAACAAGTGTTTCAAGTTTTTCTCGCCGGTTACGCCGCGGAGCCGTGAAAAATTGACACCGTTTCAGAAATCCCTTACGCAACTTAACGGGCTTCGTGAAAATGCGAGCCGCAGCACGAGCAGCCGCGGAAAAATCGACGCGATTTCAGAGATTTCTTGCGCAACCGCGCGAGCTCCTCGAAATGCAAGCTGCAACGGATCCGTTGCAAAATTTACAGCGATTCGTCTGCACTCCAAGCGATTCAAATTCGCGTCGCGAGTATGCGATAATCGTGAAAAAAAAGAGCCGGAACCCGTCGTCCACGTGAAAAGTGAAACGAAAGGTTTTCGGTAAATAAAAATGGACTTTGTGATCTGCTAGTGGCGCCGTTTAGAACACGGAAGATTTCCTCGGCTCGTGTTTAATGAATCGAGTCGATATTTAAGTTTCTCGACGCGTGTTCGCGGAAGATCGTTTATCCGGTTTTCATAAAACGACGCGCAAGAAGAAATTATATTAATTTGCGCCGGCCTTAATCATCGCCGCCACTTAGACCCGTATACAATTTCCTTCATTTTCCCATCGATCATAGCAATCATAGCGCGTATACGCGCGACATTAAAGAGTCCTTGTTCACCCGTTATTCCGTCGCATTGGAAATTCAACGACAAATTGAACCGACGTATAATTAACCTACGGCCGTTAGCGCAAATTTGCCATTGAAAAACAGGAAACTCGATGACGACGCTTCAACGGAATACAACTCTCGTTTCTGCATGATTCGAGCACAGATATTCGATCGCCAATTGTTGCGGACGTTGCTCGATCCTTTCGTCCAAAAATTCAGAGAAAATTACATTGTTATCTGCTTATATTGGGTTGGCAACTAAGTAATTGCCGATTTCAGTTATAGATGTTTCTCACTCCCATTTTTGTGATATCCGTAAATGTTATATTATAAAATTATTATTATTATTATGTTATTTTTTATTATCCGTGAATGTTAGCAACTGGACAAATTGAATGCAGCGGTCAAGGAAAAGCGACCGGAATTGGTCGATCGTAAAGGTGTCATTTTCCAGCAGGACAATGCTAGGCCGCACACGTCTTTGTCCACTCGGCAAAAATCGATGGATATTGGTTGGGAATTGATGTTACACCCACCATATAGCCCTGATCTCGCGCCATCGGATTACCACTTATTTCGATCCCTGGACAACTCCCTTCGTGGTAAAACTTTTAACGACGATGACGCTGTAAAATCTCACTTAACTCGGTTTTTGGCCGAAAAGGACCAGACTTTCTACGAGCGTGGAATTTTCAAGTTGTCAGAGAGATGGCAAAAGGTCATCGAACAAAACGGAAAATACATTACAGATTAACACGTTCCGTGCCGAGCTTTTTTTACTCGAATCTTCACACTTTGATATTTTACTAAAACTTGATGTATTACGTGCAATTATTAATTCTCGTACACATAACAACGTAACAAAAACTTATCAACGTCCATTCTTGCGGTGGAAATTGATTCTTCGGTTCTAAATTTCTTGTAAACAATTTGTTCAGTTCACTAAGTAAACATGCAAGCGTGTACCATCGATGGTACACGTGGCACGGAACGTGTTAAACTTCGTTCCAAGTAAAAGAAATTTTTTATTTCATTGAACAAATCGGCAATTACTTAGTTGCCAACCCAATATTATCCGAGGCGTTCAACGATCGTTTAACAATGGAAAATACCGATCACCCACATTTTCATCCGCGACTGTTTAAAGTCTCTGTAAACACCGCGCTGGCACTCGAGAGGAGAGGATTACACCGCGGCCACGTCGGACAGCATACTAATCTGCACGGGACAAAAATACGTGCGTGCATCATCCACGCTCTAACATAATTACATCCGGCACAATAAATAATAACAATGCCGGTAACAACGTCTTTCATCGAACAGGACTGCGCGCCGTTGTTCGAGCCTCCCATTAACTCGGTCTACGATCAATTGATACAACGAAGACGTTTCCACTCCAGAGCCTCTGTTTTCCTTTATTTCCATCCAAGCTAACCGCAAACAATTCCAAACAACATCCTACCTTGGAATCGATCATTATTGAATTCTCGAGAAACGTTTCTTCTTCCTCTCGTTAAAGGCATTTTCGAGCGCTGTTTCCCGAGTTCGTCAGCATCTACACGTTATTTGTACGAGACAGGACGATCGTCAGAAACTGCGTTACTTTCTTCCGGAAGAAAGTTTCGAATATTAAACAATTCTAGGCCGGTACATTCATTAATAATGATCCATAATTGGTGCACGTTATTTATTTCTCGAATTTCTAACAGCATTTAAAGTTGTACTTAGATCGGATAATATTTTTAAACTTCGAACTCGTCGCAATTTTGTCATTCTTCCAGAGGTTTTTTTGTTCGTATCTTATTAAACAAGTTTTTCCAGAAGGATGCGCAGTGGTTGGTAAATAAGTATAATTATTAATATAGTTAATGAATGCTTAAATACATTTGACAAGGATTTATTGCACGAATAAATATGAACTTCTTAAACAACGTTATCGTCAAAATTATTAATATTATTATGAAAATAAATATTAAACGAATCGTAGGATTCGCGCTATGACAAATTTGAACCCCTTCCTGCTTCAAGATCATTAATTAGATCACTTTGATTTCGTTGGAATTTCCGGCAATGATTAATATGATTACGATATGATTAATACGATCCGAAGGGCAAGTCGCGGAACACCGGGTGTCCGAAAGAAAACGGAAATCGATCTGCTCCGTCCAGGAACTTTCCCGTCGGTGTGCCGCGATAAATAATGACAACGAAGAAAATCTCTCGAAACTGTCAGCGGGAGCTTTCGAGCAGCGGTTGCGGCAGCGGCGGCGATCGAGGAGGGAAAGAAGAGAAAGAGAGAGAGAGAGAGAAAGAGAGGGAAATAAAAAAATGGTCGAATCGAAACTCGATCTCGATATTATGCAGGAAGTCTGGCCGCTTTGCCGCGCGTGTTGAGGAAGTCCTCGTTTTGTTCTTTTCCGCCCGGTAATAAATCAAAGCCTGTATAGTTTTGTTTTCGCGAAACCCGAGACGACTTTCTTCGTTTCGTTCTCATTTCCCAGCGGCCACCAGCCTTTTCCTATTTTCCGCTAATTGCCATCTAATTTAGCTCGTTCCTGGGCCGGAATCCGGCTTCATAAAACCCGTGTCCGATCGTTCGTAGCCACGGTATGCAGACTGTAAACGCGAGGTGCCCTTTCCTTCTTTTTTTTTTGAAACGGAAGACGCTCTTCGACGGTGCACGTTAAACGGTTAAACAACTTAGTTTCTCCCGTAAGAATTCCTGTTCATTGCTATTCACGCTGAGAGGATTATAGACTGTCTTCGTTTTCGATAAGGAACTGCATATTATTGTTTATAGCGTAGCGTTATGATAAAATATTTATTTATTTATTTCTCGGACGAGATATAGAGCAATATTGTACAATATAAATAGATAAAAGAAGAATAATCGAACGTACAAAATTAGGACAACGAATGTGTGATTCGAATACTCGTTCACAATTGAAGTACGAGATTTTTAATTGCAGATCGAGATTTATTAATATAATGTAAAGAACAGTAATGCAAATGTAAGTTGAGATTTAGTAAAAATAAGATTTAAATTCTAAATTAACCCCTTGACACACCATTTTCTTCGCAATTACTGCGATTAGAAATTTTTCGACTGCAATAATTTCTTAGAAGGGAAAGAAAATTGATGCTTGTTGTATGGCTAAAATAAAAGAACCCGTCAAAATGACGGGTCACTAATTTTTTAATTTACGATTATTCCTATCATTATTCATATATTTATCACTTATTTATTCAATTTATATGTTACTCACGGCAAATGTTACAATAACGCTTGTTAAAAATCAGAATAAATGTCTTATTGTTACTTTTAACTAATGATATTAAAATAAATTAATTAAAAATAATATTAAAAATAATATTAAATATATTAAAATAATATTAAAATAAATTAAACTAATATATAGAACAGCTGTTTTTCGTGCTCCGTAAAACTAGTATTAAATATTGATGAGAAAAGATTAGAATCAGAAAAGGATAAAATAACATCTACACTCAATAAAAAATTACTAAAAATTTTCATGACGAGCCGAACTCGTCGAAGTCCCGCAAGGGTTAAAAAAAAGACGAAAACACAATTCAACGACCGGTTCCGATATTTCCGAATCGACACGTGGCTCCAGCGGCCGAAGTCTGACTTCATTGAAACGACTTCAAAGGGACCGTCCCGACGACGGCGGCGACGACGAAGACGACAACAACGACGACGACGACGTGACTCATAATCACCGTGAGCGCGTCGAACAATTAATAACTCGCCGGGAGATTGATGACTGCTCGTCGACGCGGAAACATGCAGAATCACGAACGCCACGCTTCGCTCGCGGGGAACGCGCGCGCGAATAGAACAGCCCGAGCGGAATACGGGGACCTGCTTCCCCCTGAGATCGTCGGCGATTTCTTGCTCGATTTCTGCTCGTTCGGCAGCCGAGATTTCACTGTCGATCTTCAACGGCGTGCCCCGCGATTTCGATTCGCGCTCGCGTTTCGCGGATACGTTCGATTCGATCCGCGCGTCCGCGACGAGAATTTCCGCAGACTGATGATATCCGGGGCGAGAGCACGCGGAAAAAACTCGACGACGCGGATCATACGGACAAGCCTTGCGTCTCCCGCGTCGATCTCGATTTTTATCTGATATCGAGATCTATTTATTTCTAATCCCAGATCGATGGATCTTGACGTAATCGTAGAATGTTTCGGATTAATATCATGTTCGTTTGTTTTAACCCTTTGCACTCGAGTGGTGACTCGGAGGCACCACTGAAAAACTGTTATATCACGTTCCAGGATAATTTTTATATTAACAAGGTTTAGATTTAAAAAATTATTGAAAGTGTAACTGTTGTACGAGACATCGCAAGACTCAATTTCACATGCATTAAATGCACTTTGTCACATGATATGGAAATACTATAAGTCGGAAAAATTATTTTTGATTTACGGTTAAAATGTCTTCGAGTGCAAAGATTTAATTTGTGGACGATGTTGTGTCGCGGTTTCAATAAAATTATGACTAACTTATGACTAAGGGATGACTAACTTTAATAGTAGTTTAAATAGGAATTTTAAAGTATAATAAGTTTCTAGTAAAAATTTCGATTAATTAATTTTAAGCGTGTAAACATATATTTAGAGGTGAAATTAGTTACAATAGATTTTTACGTAAAATTTAATTCTAATGAATTTTTGTTATATATTTAAGTTGTAATAGGTGTTTTTTTTTACACTTCTTTCTTAAAATTCCTTGATATTATATTATATATATACAATGTAATATATACTATGTATAATGTAAATCGAACTACGATGATATCATTTTATATTACATTGTGCTTGATATTATACTATATAATATAAAAAAAAAACAAAAATGCTTCTATGAGAAAGAGAATTTTTTTAATATAATAATAATATAATAATAATATAATATATATAATATATATATATATATAATATAATTTAATATAATGTAATATAATAACGTGCTACGATTAATTTGTACACCTATAAAATTAATACAATGCAAAACATCGCAGTCGTTGTTTTAAAACGATACACACAGGCAACGTTCAGGTCGTTGATTCGAGTGTTAAACAGCAATACATTCGCCGATTGCATCGCCGAAAACTTATTTCCAGTTCCGCTCGAAAAACCATTGCGAAGCAGTTCTCGATAATTCTGTCGTTAACCTCGGCGAGCGTCACGTTTCTTTCATCGACGGTTGTTTGTTAGATTAGACTAGTCGCTATTTATTTAAAAAAAAAAAAAAAAAAACGCAGCGGAAGCTACTCGCGATTCGATCGAATACAGTCGTTCGAAGGGATTCGCGTCGCTTACAGCTGACAAAAAAGCCGCGATAAAACGTTCTATCGCCGCACAGTTTCTACATTTTCCTCGGGGATCGTTCTAATTCGTAGTTTCCACGAAATCCCGATAAGTGTTCGGCGCCGAAACGAGTTCACACGCCGCGGACATCGGCGCAAGATAAATCGGGTGGCGTAATTCCGACGGAGATAATTGGCGTATCTTTATTACCTCCGTAAGGCGCGTCCAATTAGACGTGTCCCGGCCTGTCGAGGACGAAGCGTATCAATTAAAATCGCCCGTTCGACAGTCGCGCCCGGCCAAGTAAAAAAAAGAAGCAGCGGTAATTGTCAATTATCGTCCCGGTAAATTATATAGCCGATTGAACGCGAGGTCAGATAAGAAGCGGCCCGATGTCAGATAATTATCGACGGTGTCGGCGGCTCCGATCGACCGGCGAAAACGCGCGCTCTGCCTGTTTTCGGTTTCGCTTTCGACTATATTTTCGGTTTTATCTCGACTCTCGTTTTCACTCGGTTCCGCGCCGATCCGCTTCGAAACTACGCGCGTGCTCCTGAAACTACGAACGCTCGCGCAGAGAATCGGTCAATTTGAAATCTCCGCGAAACCGGCGACACACACCGGGTGTTCCATAATTCACGGCACAGATCGGGTCGGGCGGATTCTGTCGCCGGAAATAAGACCAGATTGTAGCACGAATTACGGAACACCCGGTACGATGGAAACGTTTCTTCGACGATTCGCGGGATGTCTTGTTTTTATCGTCGGAACGATTAAAAACGAGTCAAGCATTTTTATGGCGCGCAAAGGGTGACCCGCTCCGAGTGATAAATGATTTCCGACGGGGCCGCGTCAATTAATTACGAATCCGTCGATTTAATTGCTCAATAATTTAGGTGTTGAAAGGGACGGCGATAAAGCGTCGCCGACGAAAGTGCAACCTCACGGCTTTCAACGGCTCCGATTCATCGTCCTGCTGAATGGTAAAAAAAAAATTAATCATCGATGACGATCGAAGTCAAACAACCTGTCGAACGTGAAAGCAGCTCGACATTGGCTCACCGAAACCCCGAAGAATTCGAGCGCCGATGATCGATCGTTCGATGCGCGCGAGAATACGATTCGACTTTTATCGAATTCTCTCCCGAGATTCGTTCGAACGGATCTTTAGGATTTTAGTATCTTAATAAGGATTTTATTATTTAGGATTTTAATAATCTTTCATTCGGATCGCGGGCTGATCGATAAAACGTTCGAATTCCAACGAGCTGCTTCATTATGCAAGTGAATCGCGTGTCTGACCACCGGCGTCCGATTCTACTTAGGATGCATCGAACGCGGATCTACAAATGTTACAATTAGATCTTTATGCATCTGTGGTTTCGTAAAATGCTGAAAAAAAACGTATCAATTGAACAAGAGCAAATAGCGTTTCGATCTTCTTTCTGTGAGGAACAATTTTTTTAGCGTGCAATGGCAAAATATTAAATAATATGATGAAATCAAATCATATTCTTATCAACACTGGTGGTCATTCTTATCAGGAAATTCGCTTTTCTTCGCGAGAGATTTAATTTTATAAAATATTATGTTACGGTCAAAGTTTTTAGTCGTTGAACAGTGCACTTTTCATTGCACAACGTTCTCCACTAACTTATATCGCTCAAAATTGTTAAAAATTGGTTTAACACTAGAACCATCGAGCTCTCAGCGAGACTAATGCACATTGTTTCATAACAACGGCAAGATTGGATTTATTTAAACAACGCGCGATTTCCGCGAGAATTTTTCCTAGAACGAAATTTCTCCCAGAAACAATTTTTTACGATATCAGGAACTGTAAAAGAGGAAAAGATCGGAAACCTGTCATTTCGACCGGTTCGCTGGTTCTACCGTGAAATAAGATAAATATATATGCAGGGTGTCCCAAAAATGTATCGCAATCCTCAGGTCATTCGAAGCAACTTCTTCCTTTACAAAAATTTTCTCCGAGGCACCGTTAACGAGTTATCAACGAAAAACAGTGACCAATGAGAGGCGAGGCCGAGCCAATGAGCGGAACTGGGCTTCGTGCGCTGGTTGGCTGGGCCGCCTCGCGTCAGCCGTACTCGATTCTTATTGGTCGCCGTTTTTCGTTAATAACTCGTTAACGGTGCCTCGGAGAACATTTTTGTAAAGGAAGAAGCTGCTTCAAATGATCCGAGGAACCCGCCATTTCCGGATTGCGAGACATTTTTGGGACACCCTGTATATATCGTGGACTTAAAAATGTTGGTAAGAATTTCTGTAAAATGACGCATGAAAGCGAGAACTCCGCAGAGATATCCGTGGACCAGTTGTAACTGGAAGGCAATACTAAGGAGAGTAGAAGCGAAGTATCTGCGATAACGTCATAGTTGCTACGTGCGGGAAGAGATTTCTAGTTGTTGAGAGGATGCAATGTTTACTGTGCGAGCGCCGGATTGCAATTATCGATGTTCTCCGGGCTTGGTCTACGGGCCAGAATTTCGGCCGGCCATTTTAGGATCGCTCGGTGTGCCTAACAACTTTCTCGCAACACCCCGAAAAGTACGAGCCCACGTGCCGCGCGGAGAAAGGAGGCCATCCAAATGTCAGTCTTGCATGGCGATGCTCGCTCACCACACATCTCGCCTATCCGCGTCCACCACGCGTGCAAACCGTTCTACGCGCTACCTGTACAACACCTTTCAGAAGTCACTGGCATCCACCGTTCCCCGATCGACATCCTTCTTAATGCTCGGACAGCTGGCCAACGGGTCCGTCTCGACCCTGACGATTGCACATCGGACTTTATGCGTTCATTAGAAAAATCACGGGATGGCGAAAATGTTGTGAGAATATAGAAACTCTGTTACGTTGGTTTCGATCGATTGGAACAATTCAAAGAAGAAATAGATTTTTATTAAGCATCAGCTTTTTATTGGAATAATTGTTGAATGGAATTTTTAATTTGCATGAAAATCCATAGTCTACCGATGATAAATATTGTTACTCGACCGTTTCGTCTCTGACGATTAATTTCAATTTCCATATATGTCGACAGAAAAATATTATTATATATATTATAAATAATATTATATTATAAAAATTGCTGCAACGATCTTCTCAATTTTATTGAAATAACGCGTGCTGCGAACGAAAATCGGAGATAGATCCAAAATTTTCAGTTGAACAAGGAAATTGTTGTCATAATCTTCTCGTTTTTTTCTTTTTTTAATAACGCGCACTGACAATGACAATTAGAGACAGCATCAAAATCTTAATTTGAACAAGGAAATTGTGATAATTTGCTCATGTTTTTCTTTTTTTAATAACGCGCACCGAAAATGACAATTAGAGACAGCATCAAAATTTTAATTTCAACAAGGAAGTTGTTGCAATAATTTTTAATTTTTTTGTCAAATAACGAGCACTACAAACGATAATAAGAAATAGTATGAAAAATTTTAATTTGAACAAATTGTTGCGATAATATTCTAAATTCGCGCCGCGAATGAAAATCAGAGATAGAATCGAAATTGAAATTTGTACGAAGAGAACGATGCAATAACAAATTGCCCGTATTTTTTAAACAACGCGCACTGCAGATGACGTGGTAACAATGCGACAAGCGTATAGGACGCTCGAGCGTCCTCTAATCAGCGTGCCAACTCGAAATATCTCGTAACCCATTCATTTTTCGACTGTCTGACCTTAACACTATCTCGCGCAGATTGTGTCAAGAGAAACATCGAGGCCGAGGCGCCGTTCCATTTGTTTAACCGGGCACATAGATCGTCCAACGCGAAGCGATGGGCACCGCGAAGCGAACAGATTCGCGAGCGGGATAAATCGTTATCGATGCTTAAAGAACGCGCGCGCGTGGCCTGAAGCTTTTGAACAGCAGTGTACACACGATAACCGGCGGAGTGAAAAGCGAGAGATAAAATGCTGCGACGGAATTCGTTAATGAGCCAGTATGTTAAACGGCGGCCATCCCGCGTGATAATCAACGGCGCCGATAACTTTGTTATTTTATTGGCGCTGGTAACAGGTGACCGTGCGCGGATCGTTGCACCTCGTAACACCGCGTCGAGCCGATGCGATAACTTTCAGTCATAATTCCCGATGATTAGCTACCATTTGCTGACAGGCGTTCATGGCAACTTTTGTTTTTCAACGCGAGCGGTGCTCGCGACAAATCGTTCCTTCCGCCTATCGATCCCATTTTTCCTTTTTTATTCTGTAAATTCTTTGGAACTTAATTGCGATTATGTTGTCTCGGAGATTGAAGCAACGAAATGCGGAACCTCGATCGTGCGAATTCTGTCTGAATTGTTTTATTGTTCGAACGGATTCGACGGTGTTTGTTGTGGAAAGATTTAATCTGGAATTTTAACTCTTAAATGAAATAACACTTAAATGTGTATACTTGGGTCATCAGCGACCCCCTATATTGCTTTTCAATTCGGAGTTAAGGGTTATTCGAATTGTTTCGAATGAATATTTATTTCAGATAATTATCCGAATGCGTTGTTTTGGTCGAATACTTTATTCGAATAATTCACTATTCGTCATAAATTATTCTATTTGTTCTAATTATTCTATCTATTTATTCGAATTATTTTTTAATAATTCTTTGTTAGAATAATTCGAAAAAGAGATATGAATATAATAATACGTATATAGATTCTTATCTGAATAGAATCTTATTCGAATGAATTCTTATTCGAGTGAATTCTTAATCGAATGAATTCTTATTCGAATGAATCCTTATTCGAGTGAATTCTTATTCGAATGAATTCCTATTCGAATGAATTCTTATTCGAGTGAATTCTTATTCGAATGAATTCTTATTCGAATGAATTCTTATTCGAATGAATCCTTATTTGAGTGAATTCTTATTCGAATGAATTCTTATTCGAATGAACTCTTATTCGAATGAATTCTTATTGGAATGAACTCTTATTCGAATGAATTCTTATTCGAATGAATTCTTATTGGAATGAACTCTTATTCGAATGAATTCTTATTCGAATGAATTCTTATTCGAATGAACTCTTATTCGAATGAATTCTTATTCGAGTGAATTCTTATTCGATTAAAATCTTATTCGAATGAATTCTTATTCCACTGAATCTTCATTCGACAGCGTCGAATAAAATTTCATTCGTCAATTTGTATCTTTTATCGGTCATCCGAATCAAATTTCGCCCGACTCCGTTACAATTTCATTTTCTACTGAAAGTTCAATTTTCGAACGAGATCAAGACCAGAAACAACACGAAAAGATGATGAAACGACGCTAAATGTGTACAGCTTGAGACGGTCTTGCACAACAGCGCGCGCGCTTGTAATTTCGACAATCGGCACGATGAATTACGGCACAGGTCGCATTAAACAGTGAAAACGGACATCGGAGACCGAAACGGTGGATCCGCCAGCATCCGGGCAACAAGTTGACGACCAGTAATCTGGAAAATCTCTGGGACGGAATCCGAGTCGGTAAAAAGCTGATTCCCCGATCAATTAATCACCGGCGCACGGGTTCTAGCGGCATCCGCGATTCCGTGTTCGTTACGGATTCCTCGAGAGAAATTCCAACGATCCTACGGAATCCGTGACGTAAATCCTATGGAGGTAGGTATTCCCCAGGACTGTGGAAACGGGCGAACGGAAAAATTTGTCTCCGCGAGACTGCGATCGGCGAATGGAAGGGGCGAAAAGTGGAAGGATTGACATAAGAGAAAGAGAAAGGACTGACATAAGAGGAAGAGAAAGGAGTAACATAAGAGAAAGGGAAAAGACTAACACAAGAGATAGAGAAAGGAGTAACAGAAGAGAAAGAGAAAGGAGTAACACGAGAGAAAGAGGAAAGGCTAACACAAGAGAAAGAGAAATGGCGAAGAGGAAGAGGAAGGATTAACGTAAGGATGAGAGGAAGGTCTAACGTAAGAGGAAAGAAAAGGACTAACACAAGAGAAAGAGAAAGGAGTAACCCAAGAGAAAGAGGTTACCACAAGAGAAAGAGAAAGGAGTAACACAAGAGAAAGAGGAAAGATTAATACAAGAGAAGGAGAAAGGGCGAAGAGGAAGAGTAAGGACTAACATAACAGTAAGAGAAAGGACTAACACAAGAGAAAGAACTAACACAAGAGAAAAAGAAAAGACTAAAACAAGAGAAAGGACGAAGAAGAAGAAAAAGGACTAACATAACACCAAGAGAAAGGACGAACAAGAAGAGTAAGGACTAACATAACATAAAGAGAAAGAACTAACAAAAAAGAAAGAGAAAAGACTAAAACAAGAGAAAGAGAAAGGAGTAACGCAAGAGAAAGAGGAAGGGCGAAGAGGAGGAGAAAGGACTAACACAACAGTAAGAGAAAGGACGAAGAGGAAGAGAAAGAATCGTGGAAGATGGGAAAGGGAAACGTGTGCTAATCCTTGTTGCTCGCAGAAAGACGAGCGCCATCGTCGGCGCTCATTGACTCGAATCAAGTTGACCTAGTGAGGCACCCACCGGTTGTTTAATCTAAAATTAATTCCTGACAGCTGCTGGCCGGCGACACGCTTCTGTGCCGGCCGTCTACGCTTGTTCTGACATCTTTTATTATTCCTTATGCCGTGTCAAGGCCGCAATTCCAGTTCCCGGCTGAACTTCTCCCGTTCCGCGGATCAGCCGGAGGATCTGAATGGCCGGGTAAAAGCTACTGTGTCAGGTGCCAGTCGCAGCACACACGCGACACGGTTTATTAAAACACAGCCCGGGGCCCACCCGGTGGCTCGCGGGTATCGTTCAATTAGGACCACGTGGGAAACACTTTTATTTTCTCGGCTTGTTATACCGGTCCGTCGAAAATCTCGATCGGTCTCACTCGGGATCGCGAGAAACGGTTTCACTTTTGTCGACGTGACCACCGTGCCCGTTGTACAGTCGCCGCGAAAAGTATTCACGCACCTCTTTAAAACGGGACAACGTCTCTGTAATTGTGTTACGACGAAATATGCAAGCGTTAAAATCGAAATCCTGTTAATTGTCTGCGATGCAAATTACTCGGCGGGTTTTCTACGTATGCGCCGGATAAAAGGTGAAGGGTCAACGTATAGGATTTTATTCGATACTATCGAATAGGTATTCGATCGAATAAGAATTTTATCTAGAACAGAATTATCTTTCGAACAGATATGATGGAATACGAAGTGTTTTCTCATAGTTTCTGGATTTATTTATTTCATATTACATTTTCGAATCACTCAAATAAGGAATTATTCCAATAGAAAATGATTTGAATAAAGAATTACTTGAATTAAGAATAATTCGAATAAAGGATAACTTGAATAAAGAATAACTCGAATAAAGAATTATTCGAATAAAGAATAACTCGAATGAAGAATAATTCGAATAAAGAATAACACACACACATACACACCACACACTCGAATGAAGAATAATTCGAATAAATAATAACACACTCGAATAAAGAATTATTCCAATAAAAAGTTATTCGAATAAAGAATAATTCGAATAACGAATAACTCAAATAAAGAATTACTTAAATAAAGAATAATTCCAATAAAGAATAACTCGAACAAAAGAATAAGTAGAATAAAGAATAATTCGAATAAAGAATAACTCGAACAAAGAATAATTCGAATAAAAAATAACTCGAACAAAGAATAATTCGAATAAAGAATAACTCGAACAAAGAATAATTCGAACAAAGAATAATTCGAATAAATGGAACAGTAGAATTCGACTGGGAAAGGAATTCATTCGGATAATTATCTTAAACAAACGTCTATTCGAAACAATCCGAATAATGGCCAGGTATGCGCGTAACGAGCACAATTTCACCGGTTACGAAATGAAAAATAAAGCAACGTGTCGGAAGTGGGAAGTGGGTTTTTGCATTTCCAAAAATTCTGGTGCCCGCGGAAGTGAAACCTCGGCGTGGCCCCGTCCGCGGATCTTGATAATTAAGAAATTGCAAGGCGCAGGCCCGCTTCTTTTTCCATCGTCGCGAAAATGCACGTTATTTTATGCGTTTTCCCTTCGGCAAAGATACACGATCGAACTAGGAAGTTGCGCGCCACGCAACTTTCACTTTCACCGAAATAACGAGGACGTGCACAAGGGGGATCGTGTGTACGTGTTTGGTCATACGCTCTTCTACACGGGATTTAATGTATAAAAATCTGCTGTCTGTGTTGCACACGCTCGTGCACGCATACACGTACACAGACACACACACACGATTACACACGATTACACACGATTGCACACATACCTTACGACCACACACATAGAGAGACCGCGATTCCCCTTTCTCTTTTCGGGCGCCCTTTTTCAGCCTCGCCCCCACCTCTCTCTCTTTCTCTTGATCCGCGCCGGGGCTTCTTTGTTGCTTTTTTTCGCTCCCTCGGGTGGAGAAATTCGACTGCGACCCGAATTCGGACCGTCGGAGACTCTGATGCACGACGGGAATCGGGAGATCCTTTCGAAATTCGACGATAAGGATCGAACGGCCGAGAAAACCCGGCGAAGTTCGTTAATTAAATGCTGATTATATTCAGAGCCTCTCTCGCAGCTGGGAATCGTTAGCGAACGGAAATCTGTTTTTCAGTTCCTCCGGGGTTAATTGAAAGAGAGTCGAAAAGTAGCCGCGATTCTGGCTGATTAATCGTCCCGCGAATAATTAACGCAATACGACAAATGAAAAATCGCGCGAAAACGAAACGAAACGAAAGAAATATCCGTCTCTCCGGCGCGAATAGAAGATATCATTCGGAATTACAGAAGAACTGTTTCATCGAACGATAATAAATATCAATTTCCAAATGATCTTTGAACAGGTAGAATAATTACGACGAATCTAATTAGAGAGGTATACATATCTCTGGAGACCACACAACTGAATCACGACCATGAGTAACCAATAGTTGGAAAGATCGGTATATTATTATCGTAGATCATTATGCAGAAGAGTGACTCACGTAACGATCGGCCGCAGTGAAACAGCGTTAGAAATGATTAATCTAATTTTCTATTTCGAAGAATGCTACGGACGCGTAAAAGCGAATGTTACATTTTCATGCGCGTTTAAAACCAGGAGCGAGGACCAGTCTCGGCTGCGCGGAGAAATCGTTCGGTTCAGTTTTTACGCGTAAAAAGCAATTAAATAATGCGAAATATTGGGTTGGCAACTAAGTAATTACCGATTTCAGTTATAGATGTTTCTCACTCCCATTTTTGTGATATCCGTAAATGTTATATTATAAAATTATTATTATTATGTTATTTTTTATTATCCGTGAATGTTAGCAACTGGACAAATTGAATGCAGCGGTCAAGGAAAAGCGACCAGAATTGGTCGATCGTAAAGGTGTCATTTTCCAGCAGGACAATGCTAGGCCGCACACGTCTTTGTCCACTCGGCAAAAATCGATGGATATTGGTTGGGAATTGATGTTACACCCACCATATAGCCCTGATCTCGCGCCATCGGATTACCACTTATTTCGATCCCTGGACAACTCCCTTCGTGGTAAAACTTTTAACGACGATGACGCTGTAAAATCTCACTGAACTCGGTTTTTGGCCGAAAAGGACCAGACTTTCTACGAGCGTGGAATTTTCAAGTTGTCGGAGAGATGGCAAAAGGTCATCGAACAAGATGGAAAATACATTACAGATTATCCTTCGTTCCAAGTAAAAAAAAAATTTGTTATTTCATTGAACAAATCGGCAATTACTTAGTTGCCAACCCAATAGTATAATTACGAGCTGTTTATAAGTTTCGATGCGACAATGGCAGTGAAAATGTTTCCGTCTTAAACCATCGCGCGAGAATGGCAGCTCGAGAACGTGTTGCTGATTTACGACGCCCGGAGAACTAGTTTCCGATTAGGCTACCCGGGCTGCGTGATTTTTAATCGGTCGGCTGCTGATATTTATCTGGACGATGCTAGCCCACGGGGCATCCACGTTCGCACCGATGGAAGCAATTTCTCTTAATTGAGACCGCAGATCGCCGACTTGTTTCAGATCTGTCGCGGCAACTGTTCTTCTTTTATCTGATAATGCTAATTATTTCGCCGGGGATACTACCGCGAGGCTATTTATACCCTCAATGCAACAAATCTTTTTTCGCGCATCGACAGCATAAGATGAACATAAGCAATCGTTAAGGCTGTTTAAAGTTCGCGCATCGTTCGCCTCGATCTCAAGTTTTTCACCGTGATTTCTAGCAATTTCCGATGGTTGGAATAGTATTTACTTCGTTGAAAATCCGAATAACGCAATCCTTTCGGCTTCCAAAAATTATCTAGTTCTCTAATCGTACGTTTCCCCGGGAAATAAAAAGCAAACGAAGCGAAAACGAAGATTGATGATGCGAAAACCGAAACAAATTACACTTAGTTATGAGAAGGACAGCTTGTCGCGGGTCAAAGTAGACCCGGGAAGGCCAGTTCTCGAATCTTGCATCGCATTACAAAATAAAAGCCATAAATCGGAACGAAGGAAATCTGAACCATGAGAATCGAGTTGAACAATTCTTATACAAAAATATCGAAACAGTTCCGATGAGAAGCTATTAAAATAAAATTCCGACTTATGCGAACGATAGTTGAAGCTCGTCGCGGGTCAAAGTAGACCCGGGAAGTTCTCCTCAGTTCTCGAATCTTGCATTGCATCACAAAATAAAAGCCATAAATCGGAACGAAGGAAATCTGAAGTTCGGCGACCATGAAAATCGAGTTAAACAATTCTTATAAAAAAGTATCGAAACAGTTCCGATAAGAAGCTATTAAAACAAAATTCCGACTTATGCGAATGATAGTCGAAGCTCGTCGCGGGTCAAAGTAGACCCGAGAAGGCCAATTCTCAAATCTTGCATCGCTCCACAAAATAAAAGCCATAAATCGGAACGAAGGAAATCTGAACCACGAAAATCGAGTTAAACAATTCTTATAAAAAAGTATCGAAACAGTTCCGATAAGAAGCTATTAAAACAAAATTCCGACTTATGCGAACGATAGTCGAAGCTCGTCGCGGGTCAAAGTAGACCCAGGCGAGCCAGTCCGCAAGGCGGAAGTATTTTTATCGAGGACGCGGATGACCGGTTAGCATTAAATCAACTGAAAATCCGCGCCCGACCGGATCGTCTCGATCGCAGATGGCTCGATCGTGGATCGCGATCTTCGGGTTGCGCGGTCGCGGCTCCTTTTTTCTTGGGCGTCGTCATAATCACCTGTGTGTACACACCTTAACCGTGTTCGCGACGGTAAAACCGGTTACGGTTTCTTACGTTACAGGAAGTTTTGCCTCGCGCGCGATTTTTCCGACGCCATTACCTTTTTTATTTCTCTCTCCTCTCCATATTTCTGCCTTTCTCTCTTTCTCTCTCCCTGTCTACCCGTCTCTCTCTCTCTCTCTCTCTCTCTCTCTCTCTCTCTCTCTGCCTCTCTCCACCCTTTCGCTTTTTGTCGCTCGATCCGGGAGAGGTGCTCGCGCGCTTTCTGGAAAGCGAAACACGATCGGCTCGCAAAAATTGTCGCCGATCCGGGAACTTTCTCGCGACGTTCGCTTACGTAAGGGAGACTCGGCCAGTCCGATCGTAATTTGTAACGTTACACGGCTCGCGGAGCTACCTTCTGGTCAATTTCGCTGGCCTGGCTCTGGCGGGACGCATCTTGGCAAGTATGTATGTCTAGGTCCTGCGGTGAATTTCGAACCGACGGAAATATTTTTGGATCGGCGAAATTTATGCGCAGGAGAATAGAAATCGCGGGGGTCGTTTAGCATGCGTACGTTCAGGTTGTTCGGAAGATAAGTCGAATACGAATTAATGCCGAGACGAGATTCGGGGCCCAGGAAAATAATTCTGAGTCGCCGAAAGCGATTCAGACGTAAAGAATTATCGGAGAAATCAATTTCTGTTTGTATCTAGGTCGGATGCAGAAAATTCAGGTCGAATGCAAAATAATGCCCAGGGTCTAAGCAAAATTTTCGGACCCGAGAAAATATTTTTCAGAGAGCGGAATTGATAAAAATTTGTAAAATAAGATCGCGAAGATAATTGGATCGTAATTGTTTAGAATATTATTATGTATTATTTATTATATTATTATTATTATATCATAATTATAATAATTAAATAATACATATCAATTAATTTTTATTTAATAATATATTATATATAATTATAATTTAATTTAATAATACGTATCAATTATAATAATTAAATTCCACGACAAAATTTTGATAAGCTTATTTTATATATCTAGGACCCAAAAAGTATTTGGGTCTTCGAGAAGATTCGCTTGAGTCGAAAGAACGAATGAAAATCGAAACGAAAGAACGAATTAAACTTGAAACGAAGGAATTAATGAAAATCGAAACGATCGGTTTCTCCGTTGTTCTGTAAAAGAGACGATTGACTATAAGAGTGCTTAAGGCCCGCGATTAGCACGATACGGGTCTGCACGCTTCCTTGCATGTGCTCGAAATAGATTTGAACCTAATGACCCGCCGGTTTCGTATCGTTTTATAGATTTGTTTTCTCTGCGACGAATGCTATTAAACGAAAAACGTCCGCCCATGTTTCCGATGAGATATATATATATGTGTGCTCGCCTCTGAAAGAAAGTTGCCCGTCGGATAAAATCGTTTGCTTATTGCAGTTCGAAAGCGGTGAACAAGAAAGGTTTACATCGAGTCCATATATATAATACGGATGTACAAGAAACCGTTCGCTTGTTTCTGCAAAATGCATTTCGTCGGAACGAATTCTTGATCGGTCGGGATTCGCTGGAATTGCGCGAGACGCATTGTCCTCGAGTTGTTCGCCATTTCGAAAGGACGAAAACGGAGGATGTTCGCGAAAGATGTCGGTCGTTCTGGATCCGATGCATGAAACGGAACGCGATGCATCGCGAAATACGTACACCGTTCGCGAGCCGACTGCGTTTAACATAGATTAAGCAGGAACGGCGCGATGATTGACGGCCGGCCGGGTCGAAAAAAAAGAGAATTCTCCTCGGACTTCCGTCTCGCGCGTGCGTTTCCTATTTTCCGGGAAGCGACGCGTCGCGCCGTGAAAATTAGAAAATATCGTGTCCGTTCGATAATTACTTTTCAAGAAATACTTTTAAAGCGCCATTCAAGGAAACGTCCGAGCCGCGGGCAAGGAGAAAAATACTTAAGGAGAAACGGCCGACCGTGGCCGGACGCGTTGAATCGCGCACCGCCGTAATTCATTTCCCGGTCCGCGGAAATTTCAATTTCGCGGAGACCGAAAACGAAACGGACACAAAGCCGGATTATTCGAAGCCGGAACACGGGGCTGCCGGAACGAACGCGAGAAGAGAGAGACGCGCGTAAATGGTGTGTCGTTAATTGGTAATTAAGGAACGCCGACGAACTGATCTCCATACGCGTCGCGCAGGAGTGAAAGAACTGTGGAAAACGTGCTCTTGTGTTTGTTTTTCTTTTCTTTCTTTTCTCTTCTTTTTGTCAAGCCGGGATGGATGGAATATATTACACAATGCAAATTCTCCGGGCTTGAGAAACGTTGGGCGGTTCGAAGAACAAGGTAAACAGGCGGAAAATGATTGCCGCTTGTCTATTTCTATAAACCTGTTTTCTTCTTCTTTTTTCTTCTATCGGGTCTGGAATTGAACCTGAATGTCACATGTCGGCAAAAAGAATGTGCGTTTGTGCCGATGCTGATTACGGACGATTCATAAAACATTCCGCGCGGAACGCGTTTAAATAGAGTGCGATAATTCATAATTCGAACGAACGATTAATGCGTTTAATTAACTTTGTGCGTTTAGTGTACGTCTTATATGTGACGTTTATACAAAATTTAGTCTACCTTGATTTTTATATTTTTCGCTTTAGTTAGAAGAGCAATTTTAATCTCTCTTGAGATTATTTTGCATTATATCGAATGTACAAAATGTTGTCGAAATTAATATTGTTGAGAAGTTACATATTTTGATATTACATTCGTATAATACGAATATAATATACTATAATATAATATAATATAATATAATATAATATAATATAATATAATATAATATAATATAATATAATATAAAATAAAATAATATAATATAATATAATATAAAATAAAATAATATAATATAATATAATAATAAATAAAATAATATGATACACGAATATAAAGCCATAAAAATAATATAAAAAGTAGACATTCCTCCGACTATGATTTCTCATTTTCAGAAAAAAATGACAAATCTTTGGAAAATACGACCTAAATGAATCCTATCTAAAGTGAACGAAAATTTCAACAACGATTCTCTCAGCATTCGTGATCCGAGCACGGTTGATTATGCGCCGAGTATGCACTCGCATCGCTTGCAACAAGCGCGCATCGATTTTTAACACGATGTTACAACCCTTCTGTTCTTAAACACCGCCGGTCGCACTTCGCGGTATCATCTTCGCGGTGTAATCTAACGAAAGCTATTAGCCATCGGGGGCATCATTGATAGCATTAATATTCTCATTAGACCAGCCCCGAAGTCGGTGTTACAGAGGGCAATTAGCCGGGAACAAAAATCCACGGCGGATGCGGCCAATTAGCGAGGAACTGCTGCTGAATAATCCGGCGTTAATAATCATATTAATGCCAGGATTTAGACCATGGAAACGTTTGCTGCGTGTCATTGCCGACCGCGACGAACGCCGTTAATTGTCGGCTGGTGTTCCATGACGGCGTCTAAACAGTAGCGATGCCCCGGTAAAAAACGCGGGAGGGGCAAAAAAAAGTCGAGGAAAAAGGAGGAAAGAGAACGAGCGAGTCGGGTACGACATCCAACATCTGGAATCGCTGATTAGATACACGAAACGTAGCGTAATTTTTCTATCGCGATAATAACGCGCAACACCGGCGCACGGTATTTTTTATACGCGCGACGGGACCGACGAGCTCGCGTCGCTTCGTACTTGTTCCATGCTCATTAGGACACCGAGCGAACTTACATAATTTTTAGATCGATGAGTCACCAACCGGTCGTTCTACGCGCTCTGATCGACGCCTGCGAATTCCATTTTTTTTCTACCCTGAAAACAACGCTGGAAATCGAACAATCGTCGCCCGTGCGCGTTTCAAGCTCGCACGAAAACTGCGCTCCGCTTTCGCGTAACTCCGCCGGCAGAGACGTAATCGTTCTAATCGTTAAGATCAATGAAACCGAGGATGTTCCCGGACAATCTGGGTAATTGGGGAGGGAAGAGGAGGGGGGGGACACGAACTCGCTGTGTACCGATAAAACGGTGCGCAAAGTTCAATTTGTCCGTTCGTCTTAGAAGCTCTCCGGCTTTCTAAAAGTCGACGGACGGAAACGGCTCGATGACCGGCGCGCGATTAATTAAAAAAAGAAGAAGAAAAAAGCGAACGAAACAGAAAGGCATTACGCGTTCCGAAACTCGTAAAGGAACTATCCTTAACGACTTATAAATTGACTGAGCTCTGTTCGGTGACCGCTCGTAAAAACTTTCGTTTTCGCCTGCGCGCAAACGTGATCGAAGACAAAGCTGTGATGAAATAATGACAGATGAGTCGCCGGCAGGCCGGATGAACCAATGGATTTATTGAAAAATCGGCGGGGAGACGGCGTTCCAGGCGGCTGGAAAAGCGGACGCCGGTGCATTAGCTACACCGGTTTTTTTCTGTCTTTCTTTCTTTCTTTCTTTCTTTCTTTCCTATTTTTCTTTCTTTTTGACGAGCAGCCAAGTGGGACTGCGGTTCACGCGAGTGCATGAGAAGCACAGTTTCTTTCGCTTTCGTCGCGTGGAAAGTGAAATTGTCGGAGGACATTGCACTCGGAATTTACTTTTACACGTAACTCGCGTTACCGTGTCTTCGGGCAGCCGTTGTCCTATGCAAACCTTGTCCTGGATGCAACGATGCTCTGCCACGATGCGCGCGCGTTTTTTTCCTTTTTTTTAAGACGACGCTCAAAAATATCTTTTTTGAAAGAAGTTGTTGGATTATGTTAACGGCAGTGAATTCTTAATGGAAGATTGAAATTCTCGTCGATATTGACAAAATTGAGAGCTCCGCGTAATTGACATTTGCAAGGATGATGCGTTCGATTTTTATTCATTTTTGTGATTTAGTTTGGGTATTGCCGTTTATGATATTTTAGTTTTATTTATTTTTATTAATACCATTTTCGCTACTTTATTTGTGCCATTGTTGTTTATATAGTGTTTTATTTATATTTATTTTTATTAATACCATTTGTACTACTTTATCTGTATCACTATTGTTTGTAGTATTCTATTTCTATTTCTATTCTATTTATTAAAACTTGCTAACACGATTTAAGCTGTTTTATTGGTATTATTACCGTTCACAGTGTATTTCACTTATTTTTATTATCATAGTCCATACTATTTTATTTCTTATATATTTTATATTACTATTTTAATTTATATTTTGGATCCACATTATTCTATTTCTACATATTTTTACTATGCACCTTTACTGTCACCGTTTATCAACGAAATGTTGCAAAAACTCTTGCAAAGTGTTCAGCTAAATTATGTTGAAATTGCTTTCCCCTAAATTCTGTAAAATGCAATTTTCCAGATGCAACGTGCGGAGAACGACGGCGGTAATATTCCGAGAGCAAATCGGGGAACTTGGCTCGGTTCTCGGGAGCCAATCGGCGGAAAACGAGAGCAGAGATAGGCATTGTTTTACTCGTTTCGATAGCCGCTCCTTTACCGGGTCACCGTTATTGTAATGAGCGGCGAACGCTAGTTTTTGGCGCGATAAACCGAACGCGGGACACGATAACGCGCGGCTCGGTGTGTTCAGCACGTTTAAACTGCGAAAGGAAAAAATTTTCCGCCGACCGGTCTACCACATCCGCGATATCGGCTCGGAACACTCGAGGAAACGGTTCGAACAGCAAGGATCGATTTATCAGTAACTATGTTGGATCTTCGGCGGACCTTTATTTAAAATAAATAATATAATTATATATAATATATATTATATAATTATTAATATAATTATATTATTATATAATTATATACAATATATATTATATAATTATTAATATAATTACATTATTATATAATTATATATAATTTATTTTATATATATATTTATAATTCATATATAATTATAATATAATTATAATAATAATAATAATAAAAGTCTATTTGAATAAAAATCTATTCGAATAAAAATCTATCTCTTCTTTCGACGCTTTCAACAAATGAGCCGTTTATTTTGAAAGTGGCATAAGTCACTTTGTTTTTAAGTCGATATATTCAAGGGTTTGCGTTTGAACACGCTTAAAAATATGGATGCTAACTGTCGAGAAGATTTACTTGTATTTGTTATCTCAGGATACTGATATTCTTCTCAGTATAAATAATAAACATTAAAAAATCACCACTTTTCATTACGGTAAAGTGACTTATGCCACTTTCAAAATAAACGGCTCAAATTATGGAGAACGCGAGATCATCCTTACTCAATTCTTTGAACGTTCTCGTCGATCGGTGTTTCGCCATTTTCACCGTGAATGCATAAAATCCCAACAATAACGCATCAGGAAATCGAGATAATATTCGTTGCGCCCCGTTGTCGACTGTCGAATGAAACTGATCAATTTTCTGCCACCGGATAAAGCACGATGGTCCATTCTGTCTCGCAGGAGGAACGTGCGTTCGAAAACGAAATTCGACGTCTTCGACGATAAAAAGCGACACATCGGGGCAGAAAAATTGCACGCCTCGTGCGATCTGTATGTTTTTCTTTCTTTTTTTTTTTGTCCTCGGAGCAGCGCAATTTGTCAACGCTATTCGGGAGATAGGAAGTCAAGGTTCAGCGTAAAAAGACACTTGCCGGTGCTATTTATAAAATCCCGAGGCTGTCTCGCGTTTTCCGTCCCGAAGTCGGAAGAAGATTCGCGCGAGACCGTGACTTCGAACAATGAAACGCGCGATTACCGTGTTTCGCGCTCGGAAATCGATTCGGAAATCGATTCGAAAATCGACGGCGATTTCGAAGGCGACGAGGATGCCGGAGACTTTGGTCCCCCCCCCCCCGGGGGGAGGGGGAATTTCGAAGATTATTTCGACGCGTATCGCGTGGGCGGAACGACTCGGAACCGACTTAATAATTCGGAGCGTCGCGGCCCGCGGACCGATAATCTCTTTGGAGAAAGACGCAGGTTTTATCGGCCGTCTCGGGAAGAGGTTACGCGATTGTGTAATCGGCGCGGCGACCTTGACATTAATTCGGTGCGAGCGTCCCAAGGTCACGGGGCAGGTTCGACGGAAGCGTTAGATCGAAATAGACCGGGCGCTGCTGCAGATCACAGGAAAAAAGGAAGTTCGCCGGGGGAGGAGGAGGGGGGGGGGGAATGCAGCGACCGTGTAACGGTGCAACGATTAACGTTTCGAAATCTGGAATCCGGACTAAAAATATCCAGCGACGCGGGGCTCGTTGAACCGACTACTTCCGAAACGACATTCTTTCCTCGGTTTTGCTCTCCTTTTGGCCCGATCGAAGGTATTTTTTATCTGTGCACAGTAATTTCGCCCTAATTCGCGCTGGGATTGCGCGCAAAAATGGATTGTTTGGAAAGAGGAGATGCGATTATTCGAGCGTTGCACCTCGTTTTTATAATTGTTGACAATCGGGAATCGTAAAAATAAGTCGCGAGACTCGAATAATCGGATCTTCTGTTCCCAAATTGTCCAGTTTTGTGCGCAATCAGTGCGCGAATTTGGGAGAAATTATTTTAGAAGTATTTATCGAGTGACGTTGATCAACTTCGTCACTGTGGAAACGGTATAAAAAATTCTCTCTAATTTTGCTTCAGCTTTTAAACAAAACTTTGGGAAGAGGAATACGATTATTCGAGCCTTGCACCTTGTTTTTATCATTGTCGACAATCGGGAATCGTAAAAATAAGTCGCGAGACTCGAATAATCGGATCTTCTGTTCCCAAATTGTCCAGTTTTGTGCGCAATCAGAGCGCGAATTTGGGAGAAATTATTTTAGAAGTATTTATCGAGTGACGTTGATCAACTTTGTCACCGAGAAAAAGGTACAAAAAATTCTCTCTAATTTTGCTTCAGCTTTTAAACAAAACTTTGGGAAGAGGAATACGATTATTCGAGCCTTGCACCTCGTTTTTATAATTGTCGACAATCGGAAATTATAAAAATGAACCGCGAGGCTCGAATAATCGTGTCGCCTCTTCCCAAATTCATAGTTCATTTTTGTGCGAAATCAGAGCGCGAATTTGGGAGAAATTATTTTAGAAGTATTCATCGAGTGACGTTGATCAACTTTGTCAACGAGAAAAAGGTACAAAAAATTCTCTCTAATTTTGCTTCAGCTTTTAAACAAAACTTTGGGAAGGGGAGACACGATTATTCGAGGCTTGCAACTCGTTTTTATAATTGTTGACAATCGGAAATTATAAAAATGAGCCGCGCGGTTCGAATAATCGTATCTTCTGTTCCCAAATTGTCCATTTTTGTGCGAAATCAGAGCGCGAATTTGGGAGAAATTATTTTAGAAGTATTTATCGAGCGACGTTGATCAACTTCGTCACTGTGGAAACGGTATAAAAAATTCTCTCTAATTTTGCTTCAGCTTTTAAACAAAACTTTGGGAAGGGGAGACACGATTATTCGAGGCTTGCAACTCGTTTTTATAATTGTTGACAATCGGAAATTGTAAAAATGAGCCGCGCGGTTCGAATAATCGTATCTTCTGTTCCCAAATTGTCCATTTTTGTGCGAAATCAGATCGCGAATTAGGGAGAAATTATTTTAGAAGTATTCATCGAGTGACGTTGATCAACTTTGTCACCGAGAAAAAGGTACAAAAAATTCTCTCTAATTTTGCTTCAGCTTTTAAACAAAACTTTGGGAAAAGAAGAGCCTTATTTGAGCGTTACACCTCGTTTTTATAATTGTTAACAATCGGAAACTATAAAAATGTGTCGCGAGGCTCATCTTGTATCTCCTCTTCCCAAAATCTCCATTTCTGTTTCCAAGCTGAGCACCAATTAAGCAAAATTTACTGCATCAAGCAAAAAGTGACATTACGGGAATCGAGATATCAATGATCCTTGCAATTTACAGAACAAAATCGACGACGATAATTCTAATTATCCGACGTACTTAGCGTCAATATCGCAATTATTATCTGGACTTTTGTGCGTTGCTTAATTGCGGGTTTCATGCAACATTGGGAAACTGATTAGATGCCACGCTTACTTTCCACTTGATAAAATCGATTTTTATGTAACTACCGATCTCCGAGAGTGACTTGGCAAATTGTCATTTTCTTTATTTCAGCAGAACTTTCTGTCGAGTAAAGATTATCAGCTGTTTGCGTGATATGATTGCATGATTTTTCTTGCGTTTTACGATAATTTTGAAAGACGATCTGTTGCATACGTTATACGTATATTGTCGACGCGTTATATACCATCCTTAACACGTTAATACATATATTAGTAATACGTTATATACCATCGTTAACACGGGTGTTAAAATGACGGGTCCCTAATTTTTTAATTTACGATTATTCATATCGTAAAGATACATTTACGAGCTATTCGTTCAATTCATACGTTACTTACGGCAAATGTTACAATAACACTTGTTTAAAAAGAAGAACAAATTATCGTATTATATTATATTATATCTACTTTTACAAACCGATACAAAACAGCTGTTTTTTGTGCCCCCTAAATCTAGTATTAACACGTTATATACACGTATATATAATAAATAAATACGCCAAATGCTACTCTCAATACGTTACATATTATTGTTAACACTTGTCAAAACCGTTGCCATTTCGTTATAAACGATCGCGAATTCGTTGGAACAATTTATCGAGCTCTGCTAAGAGCTCGAGCGCGTCGGCTTGGAGAACGTGATCCGTGAAATTCGAAATGACGGAATTTCGCCGGGCAAAAAGCGTCGCCGGCCATTTTAGAAACGAGCGAAAAGTTTATCGCCGGGGTCCAGGAGGAGGGTGACGACGTTATCACGAAGTCGGGTCTCGTTCGATAACACGGCTGTCTATTTATGTCGCGGTGTTTCTAGGAGAGTTAGCACCGGCTCTAAGCGCATCCGCCAGCGATCCGCCACCCGAAAAGTATGCAAAAAGCTTTCTACTTACACGCGTCCCGGGCTACCAACGCGCGGACAATACTCGGTTATTTCATTGTTGTCGGCTTACCTGCAAGCAAACGATAAAGTCGCATTAATCGTACGGTTCGAATAATAATAATAATAATAATAATATTATTAATAATAATGATAATAATAATATTAATAATAATGATAATAATAATATTAATAATAATGATAATAATAATATTAATAATAATAATAATAATATTAATAATAATAATAATAATAATAATAATAATAATAATAATAATAATAATAATATTAATAATAATAATAATAATAATAATAATAATATTAATAATAATAATAATAATATTAATAATAATAATGATGATGATGATGATGATGATGATGATGATGATGATGATGATGATGATGATGATGATGATGATGATAATAATAATAATAATAATAACAACAACAGAGGGGACAAGATCATCTCGGGCGTCCGATTCGCAAAAATCACGGCAGAGAGAAATCACGCCGAGAGGCGCGAAGCGGACGAACTGTTACAAAATCGTTTCTCAATTAGACAGAGAGAGAAAAAAACGCTGCGACAGCGTGTTCGCGAGGATTTACGATCATCTCGACGGTTTCTGGAAAGAGAGTCTCCTTCTTTCGTTACGGATCGCACACGTTCTTGCGTCGGTGGAGGGGGAAAAAAGGAAAGAAAAAAAGAAAGAATTCAGTCGCGACACCGTGCAAAAAGAACGTCGTCGTCGTCGTCGTCGCATGCACATTGTCTTACGGTATCGGACGAAAGAGCATGGAAATTCGAGGCCGTAAAGCCGAAACTTGGAAATTTACGATCGCTCGAATACCGAATTAGCAGCCATAAACATCAGAGAGTCGACGCTTCTCCGTTCCACCGCGAATTTACATTTTAAATATGCGCGTTTGTATTTTATACATTATCTCAATTTTTATCGCGTCTTAGGACCGCCGGGCGGGGTTCTAAATATAACGGGGCAACTTTCGCCGGTCCTGCCGAAGAGAGAGAGCACGTTGTATTCCCGGATCGCGTCGGGAATGAAACGTTGATCCACAATTTTCAATTCTATTTCAAGCCGCGCGAACAATTATAGTTCTACCACCGGTTGTGCCCGACGCGGAGAAGAAGCTCGCCGCGGAAATTCTTTCGATCGTGCCGCGGAACAAAGACCAGGCTGGAATATCATTCGGAGACCTTTCGCGGCGCAGCTATCCGCAGGGTTCAAGGGCTGCCGTCGGGGACCCTGGGAGCGAAGTCAGCGTCCTTGAGCGTCTTAGCACCGAGGTGACAACGAAAGGAGAGGAGAGATTCGTCGCGAGGAAGCGCTAGGAACGGCGACCGGTCTCGTAAAAGCAGGTGTGTCGAAGGGCGACGAAGAAGGTGCCCCGCGAGGAAATGGAAAGCCGACGGAACAACGGAGGCAACAGCGGAAATAAAAACGCGGCCGAACCGCGCGAAGTCTCCTGAGTAATCATTTTCCAGCGATCGATGCTGCCCGAGGAAAATCCAATTTCGCGGATCGGCTTCTCCGGGCGTCGCGGAGCACGTGGGTCCGCGCGTGCTGCACCGCTGTTTATACGTGCGACGACGATGCGAACTTCTCTGTCTCTTTCTCTCTCTCTCTCTCTCTCTCTCTCTCTCTCTCTCTCCATGGCTGTCTCGCTCGTACACTTTCCGCGCGAACGATATCGTCGCGCGTCAGGGGATACACTGTCCGTCAAAAGTTTCGGGACACCTGCGACGCGAACATGCATTATGGATGCGGATGCATTTCCGACGCGGAACTTCGATTCCGCTCGAGCAACACCTTCGAACACTCCGGGCTATTTATTCGGGGGCGGCTGCGATCTGCGAAACGACGGAACCGGTTCCTGCGCGGCCGTTTTCAGGATCAATTTTCATGGACGAGTTTCAGGAACGATTTCGAGGCAGAATTTGAAGAAATGAATTTGATAACGATCTACGAGAGATGCTTCTTCTTCAAGAAATGCTTCCAGGAAATGATTTTTAAGAGGCGGGCTCTGAGAAATGATTTTTAGCGAATGATCTCAAGAGATGCCTCGAAGCAATGACCTCGCAAAGCATGCTTTTCGGTAATGATTTTTGAGATACGAATGACCAACGAATGGACTTTGAAGGAAACAATTTCGAGGGCTCGTTTTATGGAAACGCGATTTTTAAGAAAGGGTTCTATCGAATGACCGTTTTCAGGAGCAATTTTCATGGGCGATTTTTAGGAACGATTTCGAGGCAGAATTTGAAGAAATGAATTTGATGACGATCTACGAGAGATGCTTCTTCTTCAAGAAATGCTTCCAGGAAATGATTTTTAAGAGACCGGCTCTGAGAAACGATTTTTAACCCTTTGCGCTCGAGTGGTGACTCCAAGGCACCGCTAGGAAATGCTTATATCGCATTCCAAAATAATTCTTGCATCAAGAAAATTTAGATTTGTAAAATTGTTACAAGTATAAACTGTTGTACGAGTCGCAAGATTCAATTGCTCACGCATAAAATGCGCTCTGTTATATAAAATACAGACAGCGTGAGTGAGAAAAATTATTTTAGATTTACAGTTAAAATGGCTTCGAGTGCAAAGGGTTAACAAATGATTTCAAAAGATGCCTCGAAGCAATGAGTTGCAAAACATGTTCCTCGGTAACGATTTTTAAGAAACGAACGACCAACGAATGGACTTCGAAGGAAACGACTTCGAGGACTCGACGCGATTTTTAACCCCTTGCCATACTTCGACGAGCCCGGCTCGTTGTCATGAAAAAATTTCTAGTAATAATTTATCGAGTAATAATATAATAATATATCTAGTAATAATTATTCTGTCCCTTAAAATTGGAATAACATTCTAATCTCTTGTCGTGAACATTCAAGCAATCGAGTAAATTTAGGCACACGATAAACATCAATTTTCTTCCCCTTCTAAGAAATGATTGCGATCGAAAAATTTCTAATCGTAGTAACCAAGAAGAAAATCATACGTCAAAGGGTAAACACGTTCCGTGCCACGTGTACCATCGATGGTACACGCTTGCATGTTTACTTAGTGAACTGAACAAATTGTTTACAAGAAATTTAGAACCGAAGAATCAATTTCCACCGCAAGAATGGGCGTTGATAAGTTTTTGTTACGTTGTTATGTGTACGAGAATTAATAATTGCACGTAATACATCAAGTTTTAGTAAAATATCAAAGTGTGAAGATTCGAGTAAAAAAAGCTCGGCACGGAACGTGTTAAGAAACGGTTCTATCGAATGTTCGTCGGGTCGCGTGAAACTTTTGAACGATCGTGTTTGTGCCTCGCGTTTCTATAAAAATAGGAATAACCACGCCGCGCTAGTCGCGCGAACTCTCGCCCCCCCCCTCCCCCCGCCCTCCTCCGCGTGCAATAATTGTTGGTTTCTGTCCCATCGGGATGCACGTGTACGGACGCACACGCGCTGGAAAACACGTACGCGTGATTGCCGTTGGCTGCGGCCGTACACGGACGAGCCGACGACATCACAGAAAATATTCGCACACGAACGCGCGGTCGCAAAACAGAGACGATGATCGCACGCTCGGTTACGCAGCGGAGCTTGATAATCCGTCGTAATGAATGCAAGAGGAAATCCGGATGATCGGAAAAGCATGGATTTTGCGAACGATTTCGCCCTCGAATTGTTACCGTTCTACGCGTGTCCCCGTCGCTCTAATTGTTTCGATCCCGTTAATGATTTTTCGATTGTCCCTTTGCACGGCTTCCGAACGTTTTAATCGTTCCGAGCCGATTTGCTCCCGCGATGCACTCCGATACGTCGACGAATTTCAACTGTTCGAATCGGATCGGTTCCCTCGGATTTCCATCGACCTTTCCATCTCTCTCCGGTCGACCTCGGTGCTGATTTTTCTTTTTTTTTTTTTGTTCACCGGTGCATCGTCGAATCGTCGATCTCTTTCTTTACACGCGGCGCAGACGTTCGCGTGATCACGATGATGCGATCGGGGCCGGCGGGCTCTTCGCGGCGAATAAAGATCGTCGTAAACATAATTTAATCTAATCGCGAACGTGAGTTAGACGAAAATGTTTTTCCCCCTGTTAATAATTGTGATAAAAGCACGGATAATGTAACCTTCGCTTTCAGCGATACTTGGACAGTGCGACATTTCTTTTTTTTTCTGTTCTGCGATTAATGCAAATCGGCTGATTTGCGTGCGGCGACGCATAATTTATGCGAAAATGTCTTTCGAAAGTGCAGTGTCCACTGTACGCTACTTGAAATTCTCTATTAACATATCCGGAGGATTGTAAATAGTAATCTTCTTCTTGATCGCTCGTGAAATGTAAGATAAGAAATCGGATCGTACAATTTATTTGCGTAATTGAATCGGAAGTAAAATTTATTTCGAACGAAGCCACGTGTCTTGTGATCTCATTCAATTGTCTGGTAGGAGAGGACAATGCCGAATCGTCGATTTCTTTCTACACGTTGCACAGACGTTGTCGTGATTACGATGTAATAGTTTGTAAGTTGTATCAATTTTTATAAAGTGGTGCAACAATCTTAAAATATGTCGGCTACACGAAAAAATTTTCGCTCGGACTGTATCGTGTCAAAAGCGACCCCAAAGTCGAGCCTAAATGACGACAACATAGAAAACATGCTCCTCTCCTTTAACCCCATAAATTTATATGATTCGTTGTAATTTTTCTGTTATAGTTACTCGTGTTGATATAAATTTTAATTATAGTCTAGAATAATACAAGTCTTTATGCATAGTTAACCCTTTGCACTCGGAGCTACTTTAACTGTAAATCTAAAATAATTTCTCTGACTTATAATATTTTTATTTTATACAACAAAGTGCATTTAATGCATACGAAATTGTCTCTTGCGACTCGCACGACAGTTAAATCTGAACTTTGTTAATATAAAAATTATCTGAGAACGCGATGTAACAAATTTTCATGGTGCCTCGGAATTATCACTCGAGTGCAAAGGGTTAATCGTGAACTATGTGGCCGCTAATGTCTTCGCAATTAATTTTATTCGCGACCACGCTAAAATAAATACACCTATAATAATAATAATTTATTTTTTTGGGAGGGAAGTTATTATTATTATTAATAATAATATTAATAATAATAATATTATTATTAATAATAATAATAATAATAATAATAATAATAATAATAATAATAATAATAATAATAATAATAATAATAATAATAATAATAATAATAATAATAATAATAATAATAATATTATTAATAACAGAAAGCTGAAAATACTGTTAAATTCGCATAACAATATTACAACTTTGCATTGAATAGATTCGATTCTCCCACAATCTTCACGCTCTCGAAAGCTCGGCATGAAAGCGCACCGTATCCAATGAAATCTATATAATAAACGTCCAAGCCATCGGTCATAGTCATTCCGCCGACGTCACCGTCGGGTCAATAAAATTCATACGTAGAAACACTGCGGAGGCTTCGCGAACGGCTTTCAGCCATCAGGAAGAATTATCGCCGTTTGTGATCCGCTCGACGAAAAATCCCCGAGCACTTTCTCCTCCCACGCTAATCGCTCCGGCTCTATCCCCGTTAGTGAGACAGTGAGAGCCGGACAGATGGGAACGTGGAACGAAAGGGAGAGAGAGAGAGAGGGAGAAAGAGAAAGAGAGAGAGAGAGAGAGAGAGAGAGAGAAAGGGAGAGTGCATCGACGGCGGCGACGGCGGTCGTTTAGAATTCCGTTTGGGTCTCGTTGGGCAAAAGCGTGACCCTGAAACGTGAAACTTTAACTGGTGGCGTGCATGAGCGCGACAGCGGCGTCACGAGTGACACGTGCACCTTAAACGAAGGCACGTAACGGGAGTGGTGGATGGGAGCCACGGGCTCTCCCGGCGATATAGCGATTTCTTACGGCTTCGTTTAGGCCGGGGATTAAAGCGCCGGCCTTCGAGAAGGTCGGGTGACGGTCAATGTGCCACGGTCTTCGGGAAACGCTAACACGCTGCGACACACACACACACACACACACACACTTGGCTCCCGCTTTGCTCTAGAAACGAAGAACCAACGATAGGGAAATGCTCCGTGATCGATACCGTTCGCATCGTTCCATCGCCGTGAATTAATTAGTCGGGACACAATCGACGCTAAAGCGACAAATCAAAGCTAAAGAGACAATGCGACGGAGTCGGAGCCAGAAAGTAATCCGATTCGCGATTAACGATTGCAACTCGCTGGTGATTAGACATTTTTATAGATCGGTTAATAATTATCGTAACTCGTTAGTTATTGTAAATTGTTATAGATCAGTTGTTGCAACGATTATAAGAATTTGTATAACTCGTTAGTTATTGTAAATTGTTATAGATCAGTTGTAGCAACGATTATAAGAATTATTACAACTGGTTACTTATTATAAATCATTGTAGATCAGTTGTAGTAACGATCATAACAATTATTCTAACTCGTTACTTATTATAAATCATTCTAGATCAGTTGTAGCAACGATCATAACAATTATTCTAACTCGTTACTTATTATAAATCATTCTAGATCAGTTGTAGCAACGATCAGAACAATTATTATAACTCGTTACTTATTATAAATCACTATAGATCAGTTGTAGTAACAATTATAACAATTATTACAACACGTTAGTTATTATAAAATATTATAGATTAGTTGTAGCAACGTTTATAACAATTATTATAACTCGTTACTTATTACAAATCATTATAGATCAGTTGTAATAACAATTACAACAATCATT
The DNA here is from genome assembly GCF_051020955.1 of Megalopta genalis. NCBI lineage: Eukaryota > Metazoa > Arthropoda > Insecta > Hymenoptera > Halictidae > Megalopta > Megalopta genalis. The sequence goes on along the minus strand of NC_135023.1, from coordinate 11,313,751 downwards.
ATAACTCGTTACTTATTATAAGTCGTTATAAATTAGTTCTAGTAACAGTCATAAAATCGATCGTAACTCATCAATTATTTCTCATCAATATTCGTCTATAATAATTAATAATAACTAGACAGCAACAAAATTTCAAGAATTTGAAAATACTATTGCATTATTTTGAACTCAATGGAATAATTAAAGAACGAGAGAAATATTCACGTAATTTTCGCGTCATGCAATTAATGAAGACAATTATTACTTTACCCAAAAATCCACAATCTAATAACTACCGAGTTATAATCGTTAATAATTAATTAGATCACTTTTAGCTGATCTCTGCTATGGGACTCTGCCGTTTCCAGCGATCGTCGAAGGAGATTGAGCCTGCAATGGTCAGCCGACAATAACGAAACACGTATTCTAGCACAATCTCATTTGTAACAATAGAAATGTGTACTTGTTTGCATGAAATGGTTTAAGGGGATTTAAGTTTATTAAGTGGGTTTAAGGGGATTTAGGATTGCAGTGGTCAGACGAGGACAGCGTCGTAGATATTCGGTCGCTATAGCGTCACTCGATGCGCGAATGTTAGTCTAATTTTGATCGGTAGACAGATTTCAGTAGATCGAACCTTTAACGGTCCTGCAGCATAACAAATTTCCTGTTACAATTTATTTTGCGTCGCTAACAAGCTAGTCGAAGTGAATTAATTTTTCTATGACAGATTTTCTAAGCAGAATTAGTATCACAAATTACTATCGTTAAGTAAACTACACCATGATACCGTCTCACCGGTGTTTCACGCTGAACATTTCCACGCCAGAAAATCCCAGGAGATTGAGCCTGAAATGGTCAGACGACGCTATCGCCAAGTATCCTGTTACCATCTATTTTGTAACAACAGAAGCTAATTAAGTCGAAGACCAATTAGAATATCTCTTGGAAGGATCGTGCCGCGTTGTATCTAAATATCGACGACAGACAAATTCGAGGAGATTCAGTCGGCGTTGGCCGGACCTACCGTTAAACAATTCGCGCGTTTACGTCGCCGAGGTAGCATGGAGACCAACGTAATTAGATTTGGTCGCGGCAGGTGTTCGGTGTCGTCTGTCATCGTGACAAATTTCATGACAGATCGGAGGAGCTTGAGCCAGCGCCGGTCAGACAATACACAAGCGTCGCGGCGAACACGCACAAAAAAAGAAGCGATTCTCTTTCGTAATAGAAAAGATGGTTCGTCGTATTCTTTTGCAACGTGTCATTAGCATCGTTCGTCGCTCGAGCATCGAGGAGATTGTTCCGGCGGCGATCGGACAATATACAAGAGCCCGCGAACGTTCTCCAAGCGTTTATATGGTGGCCAGGCGATAAAACGACAATAAAAATGGAATTGTTGTTTTGCGGCAGGCCGTCGCTGTCATCTGTCATCCGAGCTTTATGAATTTTCATGACGGATGGCTTCAAGGAAATTCAACTCGCGGCGGTCGGACAATGTAAACGTTCAGGGAATCACATTAGCGACCGATCATTTCGCGTTAGAAGAAAAGAAGATGAATTCGCGGCAGTCCTTCGAGAACCGAACGGCGGTCGCGTCCGATTCAGAACTTAGCGATCCCGGGACCGATTCGAGGAGATCGTTTCTGCCCGGTCGGACTTCCGACGAACGTAAGGTTTAAAAATATCGCAGCAAAGTTTCCCACGTTCCGACGCAAAAAGCCGTTGCATTCGACCGCATCACTTTTCTAATATTCATTCGTTGTTATCCGCGATTGAATAGTTCAAAGAGGTTACGTCTCCGTTGACCAGCATTCCCGATTGCGACTCTGGAAACTTAATTTGATACTCGAGAAGATAATATGAATATGCTGTCGATAATAATATTTATTTTAGAATTTATAGATTCTAGAATTTTAGAATGGGCAAGGAGATTGTATCTGCACTGGTCAGATTCGCTGGCAATGGTATCTCGAATTAATTCTGTAAAATATTGTCTGTAATACAAATTATGATTTAAAATTCCAAGTCTTGACAATGAAAGGATTTAAGTAGATCGCCCCTGTATTGCACGGACGACGTAGATATTGAAAATATTTTATCAATGCTCATTTTTCCATGATCTACGTGCACCTCAGTCACATCTGTTTACAGCAGTTTTCTATAGTCCATCATTAATATTTTTAAAGAAAAGGGTTGAGGGGATCGTGCCTGCAGTGGTCAGCCTAGCCAAAAACAACCATTACGAGTCATTTTTCAATTTTTATAGTGACCTCAACGTGACCGAAACGCAAAGACAATATTACTGAAAAATTTCTTAATTGAAACAGATATTACAGCTAAGATTTCCTAAAGAACGTAAGTAGATTGTGCCTGCAATGGTCAACCTACCTAAAAGCGACCATCACGAGTCATTTTCCAATTTTTATAGTGACCTCAACGTAACCAAAACGCAAAGACAATACCACTGAAAAATTCCTTAATTGAAACAGATATTACAGCTAAGATTTTTCCTAAAGAACGTAAGTAGATTGTGCCTGCAATGGTCAACCCGCCTAAAAACAACCATTACGAGTCATTTTTCAATTTTTATAGTGACCTTAACGTGACCGAAACGCAAAGACAATACCACTGAAAAATTCCTTAATTGAAACAAATATCACAGCTAAGATTTTCTAAAGAACGTAAGTAGATTGTGCCTGCAGTGGTCAACCCGCCTAAAAGTGACCATCGCGAGCCATTTCTCAATTTGTATAGTGACCTAAACGTGGCCGAAACGCAAAGACAATACCACTGAAAAATTCCTTAATTGAAACAAATATCACAGCTAAGATTTTCTAAATAACGTAAGTAGATTGTGCCTGCAGTGGTCAACCCACCTAAAAACGACCATCGCGAGCCATTTCTCAATTTGTATAGTGACCTAAACGAGACCAAAACGCAAAGGCAATACCACTGAAAAATTCCTTAATTGAAACAAATATCACAGCTAAGATTTTCTAAATAACGTAAGTAGATTATGCCTGCAGTGGTCAACCCGCCTAAAAGCGACTATCGCGAGCGATTTCTCAATTTGTATAGTGACCTAAACGAGACCAAAATGCAAAGGCAATACCACTGAAAAATTCCTTAATTGAAACAAATATCACAGCTAAGATTTCCTAAATAACGTAAGTAGATTGTGCCTGCAGTGGTCAACCCGCCTAAAAATGACCATCGCGAGCGATTTCTCAATTTGTATAGTGACCTTAACGTGACCAAAACGCAAAGACAATACCACTGAAAAATTCCTTAATTGAAACAAATATCACAGCTAAGATTTTCTAAAGAACGTAAGTAGATTGTGCCTGCAGTGGTCAACCCGCCTAAAAGCGACTATCGCGAGCGATTTCTCAATTTGTATAGTGACCTAAACGAGACCAAAACGCAAAGGCAATACCACTGAAAAATTCCTTAATTGAAACAAAAATATCACAGCTAAGATTTCCTAAAGAACGTAAGTGGATCGTGCCCGCAGTGGTCAGCCGACGAGATCTTACTCGCGAATTTCGAATTTTCACGGAGCCCCAAGGTAACCGAGGCATAGAAATCTCGTTTCTCCGTATTTGCACCGGTGAAACAAATATGGCAGCATTCCGGCTGAAGTTTTTTTCAACACCCTACACCCGGCGTAGCTTCGACTCAATCGTACGGAAACACGAGCGGATCGTTGGAAACACGTTTCGAAGGTAAGTTCAGGTACGAAGCCGGGACCGTGGTCGCGCAAGTCGCTAGAAATTAATATCGAGAATGCTGACACGTCTATGACGCAAAGTGGAGGCCGACCTGTGACCTCGATTCATGTAAACCGTCTATTCGACACAGCCGATCCGACGTGCCCGCGGGACCCGAACGTCGAGCGTCGACGAGAGAGACGAGCGGAAGAGAGCGAAAGAGATCCGAGCAACAACGGGAAAAGAAATACTAAGAGAGGATCGGCGGAGAGGACCACGGGAACGAGGAAACATCTCCGCGAGACGTTTATTTCTGCGCCCGCTGAAATTAGATTTTAAACACTTTCCACTGACTTGCTCCTCCCGCCTGACCTAAATCCATCTTTCCGATCGGTATCTTGACCTCTGTTAACTCTTGTGTCCACTGCAGACGACTCGCAGCCTATGATCGTTCTTCTTGAACGTTCTCGGAACTATTTTCTTTGTCGCTTCGACTCCAAACGCCGCTTTTCTGGCGAATTTATATTTTTAAATTTCTACGTTGCATTTTAAAATTTTTTAATTGTATTTTAAAATGTTTGAATTGTACTTTTAAATTTTTAAGTTGAGTCTTCAAATTTTTTAATTATATTTTTAAATCTTTCGATTACAGTTAAAATTGTGTACTGGACGAAATGAAATTGCGTAGAAATTGCATTAAATTGCAATTTAATGAAATTCTACGCGCTTTATAATCGGTAAAATAATAAAACGAATATCACGTATGTTTCACGTATGACATATTCATGCCTTTAAAAGTATAAAACAATTTTTAAATAATTTTTAAATATAACTGGATTCGAAATTACATTTACTCGAATTATTGTACACATTTGCCTTCAATAAATGCTAACAATTTGAATTCCATTCTGCCTCTTACAAAAAAAAACATTTAAAACACTACAATCACGAACGTAATTAAATATTAAACTAAACAAGAAGAAGCAAAATCTAAACAATGTAAAACAAAATTAACCTAAATTAATCTAAAACAAAAATTTGACTACTTCATAAAAAAACGTTTATCAAACGTATCCTCAAGAAAAAGAAGCAAAAGTGAATTAATTTCTTTAATACTTCTTAAAACGTTTATCATACATATTTTTAACAAAAAGAAGCAAAGGTTCAAGGTTTTCCTAGAATGTTTATCAAACATATCCTCGAGAAAAGCAGCAGGTGTGAAACGAAATTTCTAATGTTTCCTAAAATGTTCGTCGAACACGATCTTAACAAACAGAAACAAATGTAAAACGAATTTATTAATGTTTTACGATACGTTTATCAAAACTATTCACGTTAACACGTTCCGTGCCGAGCTTTTTTTACTCGAATCTTCACACTTTGATATTTTACTAAAACTTGATGTATTACGTGCAATTATTAATTCTCGTACACATAACAACGTAACAAAAACTTATCAACGCCCATTCTTGCGGTGGAAATTGATTCTTCGGTTCTAAATTTCTTGTAAACAATTTGTTCAGTTCACTAAGTAAACATGCAAGCGTGTACCATCGATGGTACATGTGGCACGGAACGTGTTAATAACCGTTCCAAGACCACTGATCAAGCACAGTGATCAGCAAACCGACGAATCAACGTAAAAGTTATCTCGTGGACGTATTTGTCAATTAGATATCGGGAAAATTTCTCTAATGAACCATAACGAGCGATTAGAGGACCAATGGTAGCGTCGGTTGCGTAATCGTCGGCGGTTTTCCTGATTTGAAAAAAAAAAGGAGAAGGAAAACAACGACGAGGGAGAGAAGAAAGGAAGAAGACTTGGATATATTTCGGGGAATGACACGATCCCCGGATTCGTCATTGTTGACGTGACAACGTCAAAGCGCAGGACGGGCTGGTCCGCCCATCCCTAGCATTGTGCCCCCCTGAAGCGCTTTGATCCATTGTGTTCGACGACAATTCGACGAGCACGCCCGACAACGCGGCCGCAACGAGCTCACGAGGTCGTTTGACGTTTTAGAACGCACGCGAGCGCTAAACGGCCGAGTTAAACGGCGAAGAACGTGGATCGATCAACGATCTTGCATTTCGGTGCTCGCAACACCACTGGCGAATCAATGTTGTTGCACGAGCTTATCGGTGCATTCTATTCGCTTTGCGTCGGATCAATTTGAACAATAAATTAACAGTTACTGTAATTATTGGTTTCGCGAAAGAATTTCCATTCGGATGTTCAGAAAATGCATTAACGGTTTGCAGATTTCTATATACGAAATTTGTTGACGGTCACCGTTTATTTTATAATTGTGAATGTTCGCTGGAATCGTTAATTAAGATAATTGAATTTTACAGTATTTTCTACTGGATTTTCTAGTGCATTTTCTAGTGCATTTTCTAGTGCATTTTCTACCGCAGTTTCTGACCCCTTTGGTTTGCTCTCAGAAACGTGAATTTAAATGCACTCAACTGCTCCGTGTGCTTATTAGGAGACTGCAGTTTGCTCATGCACAGCACGTTGCAGTGTATGAAATACAGAGAGCGAACTCGTGATAAATAATTTAAAGAGCCTCCTAGATTTATTGCTTACTTTCAAACAATTCGTTTGCCATCAAATTTATCCATTACTTTACTGTTAAAAAATTGGTTCACTACTCAATTGTCAAAAAATTGATTCAATACTCAACTGTCAAAAAATTGATTCATTACTCTACTGTCAAAAAAGTGATCCACTACTCTACTATCAAAAAATTGAATCACTACTCTACTGTCAAAAAATTGATTCACTACTCTACTGTTAAAAAATTGGTCCACTACTCAACTACCAAAAAATTGATTCACTACTCTACTGTCAAAAAATTGATTCATTACTCTACTGTCAAAAAAGTGATCCACTACTCTACTGTCAAAAAATTGATTCACTACTCTACTGTCAAAAAATTGATTCACTACTCTACTGTCAAAAAATTGATTAACTACTCTACTGTCAAAAAACTAATTCAGTACTCTATCATCAAAAAATTGGTCCACTACTCAACTGTCAAAAAATTGATTCACTACTCTACCGTCAAAAAATTGATCCACTACTCTAGCATCAAAAAATTGGTCCACTACTCAACTGTCAAAAAATTGGTCCACTACTCAACTGTCAAAAAATTGATTCACTACTCTACTGTTAAAAAATTGGTCCACTACTCAACTGTCAAAAAATTGAGTCACTACTCTACTGTTAAAAAATTGATTCACTATAGCCCAATGTCAAAGTATCTATTCGCGAGTCTAATTTGAAAGAATCTATCCTCTAGTTCTACTGTCATCAAATCGATCCAGTAGTCCAACGTCGACAAATGTATCGACTAGCCAAATGTCAACAAATATTTATGCACCGTGCTACCATAAAAAAATCGATTAACATGAATAACCTGTGATCAAGCGATTAATATGTACGACAAGGGACAGCAAATATTCTGGTCTCCGAACGCAGTTCCAGCAGTCGTTTCACGAGCCTCGTGTTTTTCCGCGAGTCCGCTTCCCTTTTGAACAAAAGAGCAAAAGAGCGACGCGAATGAAAAGGACGCGGGACGAAGGGAGAAGGAGAAACGGCCGGACAGATGGCACTGATAGAGATAGAGTAAGTGGAAGACGTGGGAGGATGCAAATGTTAATAGCCTTGAGTCGATTCCGTCGCAAGTAGGATAGGTGCATAGGTGAATTCACACGTTCGCAAGCGGACACGCATGATTCATTCACGCTCCATGTTCGAACCCGTTAACTCGGATCGCCGGAGTCAATAAATAACTATACGCGACAGGGAACGCGGGCCTGAACTCGCCGAGAAATAAATAATCGCGTAAACAATTCAGCTGGACGCCACGTATGGGCGCCAGTTTTTTCATAGTTTCTCGCTCGATTGTTTCGGGCTGCGGATGCTTGGCCATTTGCTCGCACAGATTTGCCGTCTGGTCGCTAACAATCGCCTAAACAATTAATAATAATCGTGGAATTAATTATCTCCCTTAATAATTCCGACAAACTGACTGCGAATTTTATGCATTTACGAGGAAAATGAGTGGAAATATTTATTTCTACGCATTTTTAAAAAAATTATCTGCTCATAGATGTCAATTTAAATCGATTTACGAATATTTGAAAATTTTAAAAAGCACTGTTTTGCATTACTTTCGACTTATGGAAATTAAGAACAGAAATATATGTTTCTGGAGCTTCTGCGTCTTGCAATTAACGAAATTTTGATTTCCCAGAGGAATCTGCAGTCTGGTAATAATCTATAGACGACGATCCAGCCCAAATTCTTCTGAATTTTCATTGTTCTCCGTTTCATATCTACTTAATTATGTTATAAATGTGTAAAAATCGCAGCCTAATAACAACTAGACTGTAGATATTATATTGTAGATATTATATTATTTAGGACAAAATCGAGTAAACGCAGTTTAGAACGCTGAAAATGTTGAAACGATCGAACAACGTCGATACACCTCAATTAACATTATTACCGAAGCAACGAAACGTGCATCTGGCTGCTGTCTCTTGCACTCGGTGCACTTCCACGTTGCATAAGATCCGATAACAACAAACCGTTGATAATAAATACGAAATTAATTAAACGCCGCCGATCTCGCGATTACAATTTAACTATAACTCGCCGACGAAGCGAGAACGTGTTTCGCGCCAGTGAATGCAGATCGCGAACACAAGGCGTAGCGAGAAAAAATGATCGAGCAAGAAGTAGCCGGCGAAAGTTTCCCGTTTCGTGGATCTATAATAGACGCGCAAGCTCGCGTATAGATCACGTTTCGAACTTGGTGGGAGAAACGAGACGGAGAAAGTTCGCGGCGCGTATGATCTAAGTCGATCGTTAGATCACGCCGCCGATATAATTGCGGGCGAAATGTAGGCAACCTGATGTAAGCAACAGGTGGGCGTTTCTGATTCGCGAGTCGGTTTATCCGCCGCGCGCGGGTTTATCCCGCTGGTCGACTTTTTCCGCGGAGGGGAAAAAAGAAAAAAAGAAAAAGAGAAGGCTTATCGATCGAATTTTTCTTCGTCCGCTTCGTCCACCTAATTAACCATCTGGGTCGCGCGCGCAGTTAACATATCCCTGGAATTCTCTTTGTTGGCGACGCGCGATCCGATCGCCGCGCCGATCTTTTTTGCAATCGGACTGCGGAATCTATGCGCGCGGGATAAAAAAGCCATCGGAGACGATCGGAAGAAACGGGAGCTATGCGAAAAAGCCGTCCTCCGTCGAAGCGGAGTCCCGGTTCTCGTCGCCTTGCTCTTACTTGTCAGCTTCGACGGTTTATCGTTAGACCGCGCGGATTTCGCGCGAAATTAAAATCGTCCGCGTCAATTGCAAGACAGGGAAATATTTGCCACCATTCTATATCTCATCTGCGCGCTCGCGAGAGAAACGAACAGATCGAATACAAGAACTGTGAAAGCGTTGGAAGAATTTAGGAATATCGCTGCGTTCGTTTTCAATCTTTTACAGTTGTTAATCGAGGAAATACGTCTTCTTTTTACGCGCGTTTCGTGCAATTCGACGATTTTTATTTCGCACTAAGATCCGCGGTTAACGCGAAATAAAAATTCAAAAGTCAAATAAGTCTAATTATCGCTTTCTATTATTTCCATCGTAACGCGAAGGTCTCGTCGTCTCGCTTAAAATACTGGGAATCGGATAAAACGAAACGTAGACACGCGCTTGTAATTATTTTAACAAGTCGGTGCCACGAGATACAGAAAGACCGTTCGAAAAATCATTGCCGTCTCTATGGAAAATTTCCCGGCGTTAACGTGATTTACGACGAGTTTCAAGGAGCACGGGAGATGAAACGCGCGGCGACACGAAAGAGAGACGTTCGCTGTGGATTTTAATATTCATACCTTGTTATATTACGCGTTTAATGAGCGGTGACGCAAAGCTGCCGCGCGCGGTGTCATAATTTCGGCCGCGGAGAAATTTCAGAGGCGCGGACACGCTGCTTCGCGGCAGCGGAAATATTCCGGTCGCGGAAGCGTCGAAAACTTCTAACGCGTACGGAGACGCAAGAAAGACGAAAAGGGCGGCTATAATCGGGGCAGATGTATCGACACGTTTATTTTCGAATTCTGCGATTCGTTCGAGTCCGAAATGGAGCGTCAGCGTTCGTGAAACGGGCACGGAAGCTGAACCGTCAGCGTCTGAAACGTGCAGTTCCGTTTCGGGAACTACGGCTGACCTTTAAACCAGAGCTCGATGGCTTCGCCTAATCCAATTTCAACCACTTTTCGATACCAAACAATCTCCGGCGGAGTCTTCGAGCTTCGGACTTGAACTTTAGAAGCTTGAACAGCTCTGACGTGTGGGTCGAAAGCGACCCGCTGGCGCGACGACGGTCGGCGATTCGGGGGACAACGAGATGCGAGAAGCTCGGAGGAGTTGACGCTCAACTTCTACACATAAATGGACAATTTGAAAAGAGAAGGCACGATCATTCGAGCCTCACTGCTCGTTATTATAGTCACCGATTGACAACAACTATATTAGGTCATTTGTGAGCGATCATTTTTCAGCAAGGCGACAGCGACGCGTCGATGCTCTTAACAATCCTTTCGAACTTTCCACCGTTTCGAAATTTCAGCTGCTCGTTTTTTTATTCGTGAACGCGTCGAATCAAATTGTTGCGATGCTAGAAAGTTAGCTGGTCGTCGACGGAGGAATCAAACGAAATTCGACGCGATAAAATGTTTATCGTTTAAACGCTTATCGTTCGCGCAAGGCTAACGAAGAACTGTCGTACAAACTCGAATTGATGCAATAGCTGTCACCGACGCCGTTTCTCCGCGAAGCAGCAATTGTTTTTTCGCGAAACAGTAACTAATTATTGCCTCGCGAGGTAGTAATTATTTACAGTAAATTCTCCCTAATTGACGCTTAGCTTGGAGCACGGAAATGGACAATTCGGGAAGAGGAGCCACGATTATGCGAGACTCGCGGCTACGTTTTTATAGTTCCCGCGATCGTCGACAATTATAAAATCGTGCCTCCTCTTCCCGAATTGTCCATTTTTGTGCTCCAAGCTAAGCATTAGGGCTAAGCTTCTCAATTAGGGAGAATTTACTATTCCCGAAGCAGCCGCTAACGTTCCGAATGAAACGTAAAACGATGCAACGTTGGAAATAATTGGCTCCGCTGAAACGGAACTTGGTACAAGACCGCATCGAAAATTGACCGCATCTGAAAATGACCTGATTACCGGCAGTCTCGCTGCGTGTAAAGGGTTAAGCCGTTACGAAACAGAATTTTTTTTTTTATTTACTTCTCCGATTCATAGTATTTGCATTTTCTGCGACTTATCGCGTTTTATGAAATCGTGTTTTGCGACGACTCATAGAACAATTGCGCGTTTAATAAATTGTTTAAAATTACAAACAAATTTGTCAACTTGAAACTCATTTCGGGACGCGATAGAAGAATTTTTCGTGCTATTTCAGAGTCGCCGCTCGAGTGCAGAAGGTTAAACGCGATTATTATCTATTATTACTATTATAGTGATTATTGCTATTATATTCTTTTACAATAATGACAAAACTGGATTTGCTTATACTTCGTACGATTTATATATCATAGTATACACTTCGATAAAGAAGCGTCCCTAAAAATTTCTCCTGATATCTTTGCGATCTTCACGAATTTTTCGTGCCATCTCAGAGTCGCCACTCGAGTGCAAAGGGTTAAACACAATTATTCTCTATTATTACTATTATAGTGATTATTACCATTATATTCTTTTACAATAATGACAAAATTGAATTTATTAATACTTTGTACGACTTATATATCATAGTATACACTTCGATAAAGAAGCGTCCCTGAAAATTTCTCCTGGAAATATCTTTACGATATCAGCAATTTTAATGAAATCTTATTACAGTAAATTCTCCCTAATTGACGCTCAACTTCTACACATAAATGGACAATTTGAGAAGAGAAGGCACGATCATTCGAGCCTCGCGGCTCGTTATTATAGTCACCGATTGACAACAACTATATTAGGTCATTAAGTACGAAACGTCCGATTTTGAGACTGAAATTTTGATTTATTATATCTCGAGCCTTGCTCTCGGGTCGCCCGCGTGGTTCATTTTGGACATCGAAATCTTCAGATCGGAATTTATCAAACCATCGATTTTGTAGATTAATTATAATTTCATTAGCCACATCCTTGCCGAACACCTCGTCAACATTTCGACTTCTCTACGCTGCATTAATTCCACGATAAAACTTAAATTCGAAAATAACGCGAATCTTTCACTTGTCCATGACTTACAATATTTAACCCTCGGACGACGATACAATAAACTATTAAAAACAAAAGAGCGCGTCTGAAAGCCAGATAGCGTACCCCACCTCACTGCAAAAAAAAGAAAACAAACAACGATCGAAGCGAAGTATCAAAAACATCGGATATCAAACTCGATGCTTCATATAATCGTGCATTTCATACTTAACGACCCAGTAAAAACGAGCCGCAAAGTTAATCGTGCCTCCTGTTCCCAAATTGTTCACTGTTGTGCCCAATTTCAGCGTCGATTACGAAGAGTATTTACCGTCGACAACGATAACGATCGACTAAACTAGAGCAACGATCGAAACGTTCCCCCCGTCGCCCTCTGAACACCGTCGAATTTAAATCGGGGCCCCGACAGAGAGCCGGTCCTACCATTGACATAGACATGATGCTGCCTCCACAGGTGTTGGTACTGGCTCCACCGCGAGCTGGTGCTGTCGTCGTGGATAGGCGGAAGTGGCGCGTGCACCTGATGCCCGTGGGACGTGGGCGGCAACGGCGGCGGCGGTGGTTGTTGGGGTTGCTGTTGGTGCGCAGGCGCGACCACGATGTGCGGCTGCGGGGGTTGGACCGTTTGCTGATGCTGTTGCTGCTGGTGGTGCGCTTGGTGCAGCACGCCCGGTACCGGCGGTGGCGCCAACTGCTGATACTCCATGGCGCAGCTCATCGATCACCCTCTCACGCGAGCATTTAAGTCCTCTAGCGTTCCGATCACTCAATCACACGGACCTCCTCTCTCTCTCTATCTCTCTCTTTATCTCTGTTCACCTTAGCAACCACCGGTCCCTCGCGCGTCGACGAACCGATGCAACAAGTATCGAAAAACAACTCCGTAGAAAACCGGCGTGTCACAGAAAGAAGAGCACGGTTCCGGAAAGAGGATCGGCGCAGGGGTGGACGATGATTAAGGGGTCTTCAAGGCGGCGCACCGAGGCTTCGCGGTCCCAGTTGTCTATTTGTGCCAGCATCCGTCACCGTATCTGGTATCCCAGGCACCTGGTAGTCCCTTTTTCCGCGGGAAATCTATCTCCTTTACACGGGAACCACGCAGAAACTGGGTCTCGCACTGTACGTGTGTGTATTCACTGTCTCGTAGGAGAGCCCCGAACGAAACCACTCTGGGACCACGTGGATCTCGACGCCGCCCTTTCCCCTTTCTTTCTTTCTCCCTCTCTCTTTCTCTTCCTTCGCGCACTATATCACTGTGAAGAGGAGCAGATCTGTCTCCGCACAAGAATGTCCCGTTGACACCGAGGTATCGCGGCTACCGAGCCACGCAGGGTCCCCGCCAGGTGATAGAGGCCTATGCGGAGGCGCACGGAAGCAGACCGCAGCACGGTACCGTCGTCGTGTGTCGACTGTCAAAATCAGCGATCGTCAGCGTCTATCCGTCGCCGGTGTTCGCCCATTGGGCCGTCACCGTTGCCGGAAGCGCCGCCGCGATTGGCCGTCGCCGCCGCGCCGCGTTCCGATCGGTGGGGGGAGAGACGGTGTGACGCGCCTCGACGTCGTCCTGGGGCCCAGCGGCGAGAGGAGAGAGAGGAGAGGAAGCGAGAGAGACGTCGAGCGCGAGAGACGGCACGAGGAAGGGCGGAAAGGGAGAGGCCGTGGGGCTGTTAGGGGATGAAAGGGGGATTGACGGAGAAAGGGAGAACAAGCGAGAGAGAGAGAGAAATAAATAGAAAAATAAATAGAGAAATAAATAGAGAAATAGAGAGAGAGAGAGAGAGAGAGAGAGAGAGAGAGAGACAGAGAAATAGACAGAGAAATAGAGAGAACGCAGAGAGCACAGCGAATTTATGACAATGGAGGGAGAGGGGAGAGCTGCGTGCCTCGAACCTGCGGCGTCCGGAAAGACACTGACTGCTCGACTCCAAGCGAAGTCCCCTCTCTCTCTCTCTCTCCCTCACTCTTTCTCTCTCTCTCTCTCTCGCCGCGTTCCCTCTCTCCTAGAGTCTCCTCTCCTCTCTCGCCGCGGCCCTCCCGGCGCGTTTCTCCAGAGAGGAGCACACGCGTCCACGTTCGATCCCCTCTACAGAGCTGGCTGTCTCTCTCCCGCTCGCCAGACATCCGCTTCTACCCGCCCCCACCCCCCACCAAACGCCATCCCCCGTCTTTCGCGATCTTCTCCCTTCCTTTTGCGCCACCGCGAGATCCTCCACCACCTTCGCGATAAACGCGCGGTGCCCACCAGTTCTGTCCTTCTTCCTTCCACGCTGCCCGAGCTGCCGACGTCACTGTCCCGTTCCCCGTCGTTTCTCTTTTCCATCCTGCAACCCCTTTTCCTTTCCAACCGCGGGCCTGCGCGCAACCGCTTTCCGCGAATGCTGGCTCGCCGATTCGCTTTTCCGACGGTTACGCGCCGGCCAATGCGAGCTCCGACAGGTGCCAGGGCTTCCGCGTTTGGGAAACCCCTGGCTGCGGGCCTTGAGCTTGGAGGAGGAGGTGGCGACGGTCGGGGTGCCCCGTTGCGGTGGCGTTTAAGGGTTGCCGAGGCGGCGGTTTGTTACGGCGAGGGGCTGGTCGTCTTCGGGGAGACGGAAATTCGTCATTGTGGAAAAACTGGGTTTTCGGTTTTATTTTTGGAGAGGGGGAAATGCATACGGAAGAATGGCGGCGCGATCATCAACCCTTAATTGGTTGAGTGGTTTAACGCAAGAATTGATGTATAGAGTCTTGTGAGAATGACAGGATTATTTTAGAGTTCGTGCGATTTTTGTTGCAATAAATGCTCGAATGAAAAGATTTAGATGGAATTTTCTCGTGGAAAATTTTCGAAAAATAGTTTCAACAGCAATTCTGAGAGAAAAAATGAGGAACTAGTCGTTTGGACCGTCTCGGTAGTTCTAGTGTTCGTTTTAACCCCTTGCCGTTCCATTTTCTTCATAGTTTCAATAATAATAAGAAAAAAAAACAATTTATATTCACTGTGTGTCTGCGTTTACTGAGATGTTTAAACATTGACGACAAGAAATCGGGATTTCATTCAGACTAAAAAAAGATGCAATGGCATTCACATATTTAACAAGTTATTACTAGAAATCTGCATCGCGTGTCAGGCTCGTCAAAGAATGGCAACGGATTAATACTTCAAAAAAGCAGCTACAACGTTTTTAAGAAGCTTGAATCGGAGATTGTTCAACTTTATTTACATTTATTAGATAAAGCGACATGTTACCACTGGCGGTGGTTTCATAATTACTTCTGTTTCTTAATCACTTGGTTGATTTAAAAAGCAGCTTATGTTCTATCGGCATGGTTATACCTAATGAAAAATAAATACATGGACGAAGCTTGGATTAAGAGAGTTTACACTGCTTCCACGTTTTTTTTTAAACGACGGTGTCGAAGATTGTTAGACCGATTTATTAGACGAAGCAGTGCATTAACCTTGACTGACGGTGTTCAACCCTTAATCGATTAACTGGTTCGAGAAGCAGTTTACGTTTCTCCGACGTGATTTAACGTTTCAACGTTTTTGCAAAGCATGTAGTAAGCGAGTTCACCCTGCCTCGATATCTTTCCAAACAAAAGGCTTGAAGAATATATAATCGTTCAAGGTACAATTCATCGCTTGTACACAACAGAACGTCTTCAATTAACGCCGGTTTCCTCTTACTTTCTCCGCACGATTGTTCGAACCTAATAGGCATAATTTAATAATTTATTTCGAACAATGTAACGAACAAATTGCCAGGAGAACGCATAACGCGACAAAGGAAGTGGAAATTTAATTGGCGGATCGTGGATCTTTGCGCGCACGAAGATCGTTCGAACGTCGCCAATTAACCGACGATTTTTCGAACGACCAGAACGTTGCACTCCGTCCGCGATCCAATGTATCGGATCGGCGTGGATCAAAATAACGAATTCCATCGCCGTTTCCTGCAGAGATCATTTTTCTGGTCAATCTCGCGCTCTTTCCGCTCCGTCGAAATGAATTCCGACAAGGCCCGGCGACCGATAAGATTTCCGTTATCAGAAAAAGATAATCCGTGGATCCGAAAACGAAGGAAAACCCGCAGCAATTCCCTCGGCGCCGATCGAACGCGTAAAACGCGCGCGCGAACAGTTTTCTGCCGGGGCGCGTTTTACTTTCGAAAACCGTTTAAAAAATCGCGAAACGAGTTTTCCCGGGTAGCTTTCGATAAAATAACCCTGACAACTGCGAACGATAAAACTATAATATAACCGGCCGGTCGCGTCCGGGCGAACGCGCGAGTCATTGTGTCGCGCGAGGAGAAAGAAAAATGAAAGAAATCGGGGAAGAGGCGACGGGGGGATCAGGGGGGGAGCGTTGGGCGACGCTAGAGATCGAGAGGAACCCCGGCGCGCACGCAGCCTGTCCCCGTTTTCTACGTCGGATCGACCCACTTCCTGGTGCCGCGGTTCGATCGTGACCGATCCATGAAATTAACGGTAACGGAGCGGCTCGGTGCTCGGCCAGGTAAAATCGAAAGTGGCGAAATGCCGCGAGACGCCGTGCCGTGGCCGCGAGACGGGGGACAGGACCGTTTTACAAGAGGCCCCGCGAGTGGGGGGGCCCCGAGAGAGAGTTCCCCGGTTGTTCTTCCCCAGGAAGGATTCGAACAGCTGCGACTTACTCGTACGCCTTTCCACGTACGGCCGCGCCGACACCGCACCGTTGCAAACGACTATTTAATCTGCCACGATTAATTACTGGAACACACCCCCTTACTCAGAGCAATCCGTCATTCCTGCGCCGCGTTCGAAAATTAACCCTTCGCGCTCGAAGTCATTTTTTCTGACCTGAAAAAATCTGAAATCGTTTCTCTGACCTGTGGTATTTACATTTTATGTTACAGAGTGCATTTTATGCATGCGAAGCGAGTCTTGCGACTCGTGCAATAGGTTACACTCTGTTAACAATTTTATAAATATAAGTATAAATTGATGATGGTAATGAAATGGTAATGAATGGTAATAGATTGATAATGATAATATAGAATTGCAAAATATAAAAATTATTTTGCAACGTGGTGTAATATAAAATTGCAAAATATAAAGATTATTTTGCAACGTGGTGTAATATAAAATTGCAAAATATAAAGATTATTTTGCAACGTGGTGTAATATAAAATATAAAAATTATTTTGCAACGTGCTGTAATATAAAATTGCAAAATATAAAAATTATTTTGCAACGTGGTGTAATATAAAATTGCAAAATATAAAGATTATTTTGCAACGTGGTGTAATATAAAATTGCAAAATATAAAGATTATTTTGCAACGTGGTGTAATATAAAATTGCAAAATATAAAGATTATTTTGCAACGTGGTGTAATATAAAATTGCAAAATATAAATATTATTTTGCAACGTGGTGTAATATAAAATTGCAAAATATAAAAATTATTTTGCAACGTGGTGTAATATAGAATTGCAAAATATAAAGATTATTTTGCAACGTGGTGTAACAATTTTAACGGTGCCTCGGATTCACCGCTCGAGTGCAAAGGGTTAATAACGTTTCCTTTCGAATCATCCATCATTTTCCTCGTACCTTCGGGGTTACAGTAAATTCTCCTCGATTTTCCTTCGGTTTGTGAACAACAATTTGGAAAGAGGAGATATTATTCGAGCCTCGCGGCTCATTTTTATAGTTGCCGATTGTTAACGATTATAAAAACGATGTGCAAGCTTCGAACAATCGTATCTCCACTTTCGAAATTGTCCATTTTTGTGCACAATCTGATTGTGCATAACCTTGTACCCTGTTTTGAAACATTATTGCTATTATCATTATTATAAAAATGAAATTATTATAAATATCTTATAATTAGATAGTTTCTTCATAATCGTCCATGATTTTCTATCCGCTGAAACATTTTGTCCATTCGTCAATTAGGCCGAACCTAATTGATTATTAGGTTAACCGAATAATTTATTCGCATAAAGAATTGAAGCAAATAATTTACTCGAATAAAGAAGAATTAAGGGAATAATACGTTCCAGTAAAGAATTAACCGAATAATTTACTCGCATAAAGAATTGAAGCAAATAATTTATTCGAATAAAGAAGAATTAAGGGAATAATACCTTCCAATAAAGAATTAACCGAATAATTTATTCGCATAAAGAATTGAAGCAAATAATTTATTCGAATAAAGAAGAATTAAGGGAATAATACCTTCCAATAAAGAATTAACCGAATAATTTACTCGCATAAAGAATTGAAGCAAATAATTTATTCGAATAAAGCAGAATTAAGGGAATAATACCTTCCAATAAAGAATTAACCGAATAATTTACTCGCATAAAGAATTGAAGCAAATAATTTACTCGAATAAAGAAGAATTAAGGGAATAATACCTTCCAATAAAGAATTAACCGAATAATTTACTCGCATAAAGAATTGAAGCAAATAATTTACTCGAATAAAAAGAAACAGAACGATCATTCAAACAAAGAATCGAAACGAATAATTTACTCGAATAAATGAACACAACGATTTACCACGAATAACGAATAATCGTTGCTCGAACGAAGTATCCAAAACAATTCGAATAATGGCCAACTCGGCTAAAAACCACCCCCTATTGCCAAACCGCGATCCCCGTAATCGGCTCCGACAATTTCCACCGACTGCGCCGCGAACGTCCTCGAACGCAAAGTTGCCAGAAGTTCGTCGCCGCGGTTGTTACTCAACTATTACTCGGCGACAGTTCACCGGCCATGCCGGAAGTCCTTTATGACACAACCGCGAGTAGTCGGTCTCCCCCCGTCGAATCTCGGCGCTCCAAATATGAATAGGGAGACGATTGGGACCGCGTCCCGTCCCGGCGACCGTTCGAAAAAACGAGCGGGACGAGCCGGTAGAAGAAGCGTTCCCGTTTCGTTTTCGTTGGCGACCTTTCTCTTCCTCGGTCCCTGGCCGCCGTTGCTGGAGAAAGGGAAAAATGGCGCCGGAGGAGGTGGAGGAGGAGCAAGAGGGAGGAAGACAGCGACGTTAATTCTCCTCTGGAGGAGGCATAAAGCTCTGAATCACCGGTGAACCGGTCCCGTAGCCGCGTTGTGCGAACGCGGAAACCGCTGCCAGCAGCCTCGCGCGCGGGTCACGGAAGAATTCCTTTCTCCTCCTTCATTGTCGTTCCTCTTCCTCCCACAATTCGCCATTTCTTCACCCCGCGTCCCGCTACACCTCCGCACGCGCTCGGATTATCGCCGACCTGCTCCCGATCCTCCCTTTTCTTCGCGGTCCTCTCTGTTTACCTTCTACCTTCTTCGTTTGCGAGACCGAAATAACTTCTTCTTCTTCATTGTTGTCTTCTTCCTCGTCTTCTTTTGAATGTTAATGCGAAAATATACTCCGCGTGGGACTTATCAAGCTCTTCCTCGAGCTGGAAATGACTTTCGCGTAGCAAAAATACGCGTCGCGTTCGCTCTTTCGTGTTCCGGTTAGTTACTCGAATCTGGGGTACGAGTTACGGCGACGTAAGGCGATCTGGATCGCTGGATCTGCTGGACGAATCAGCTGAGATTCAGGCTAGTAGCGTAGCGAGAGAAAATAATGTAAGTCGGCACGCGGAAAATAATATTTTTGTCACGACGATTTATATTTGTATCGGATATTTGTGTGATATATTTATATATGTTTTATACATATTTTATGTATGTTTCGTGTATATATTTTATATATATTTTATATACATTTTATATATATTTTATATACATTTTATATATATTTTATATATATTTTATACATATTTTTTATATACATTTTATATACATATATTTATATCATATTTTTGTTACCAGTTTGCACTAAATAGGATCGTTAATTTGTGACGTTATTTGCGCAGGTAAATGTTACGTTGTCAAATTGTAAAATATAAAAAATATCTTTTTAATTTTATAAAATATGTATCAGGATGAAAGTTAAAGTCCTCGCGCTTTAAATAAAAATATCGTAATTGGAATTTAGGCCAGCAGAGTGGCTAAATAAACGTTCTATCATCTGAAGGGACTTGACATCTAGATTGGCCACGCGATTACGCGATCCCGTGAGTATAAGCGTATAATAATATAATCAAAAATAATTTGTGCTGCTAATCTAAGATCGAATTAAATTGTAATTAGCACTGAAAATATTAAAAAATCCCATAAATCTTGTCATCTTCTAGCTTTCTTCGTCAGCTCGCTAAGAGAGCTTCTAATAATCTTTTAATAATAATTTTACCAAAATAACTCAATAATAATTTCAATAACAATTCAACAATAAAATCCAGCAATAATTTATTCACTCGCCTATACGGATAAGAAACCCTCGGCTACGAAAAAGGACATAAAAAGAAAGAAGATCTCGTGGGAGTTCGCGTTTACTATCTCTCTAGCCTCGATCCATCTCCAACCTTGGGCCTCATCCTCGGATCTCGACGGACTTTTAAACATCTTACAAACTCTCCGAAAGAAAATAAATCCGTGGACGAAGCAAAACGCTCGCGAAATAAATCCGCGCGATCGATCGCGCATATTCCATCGAGGCCGCGGTCCCGCTTTACGTCGACGTCGTCGACGACAACAACCGCGACGCGCTATTATTACGTCAATTGTGCCGGCTTCAACGCCTCGCGGGCCCGGTCCGCGTTCGCACGTGCAAAGGCGGGCCCTGTCGAACCAGGCGAATTCGTACCGGCGCTGGCATAACAACGAGCCGTTAAAAGCGAACGAGGCGTCCGTGGAAGCTTCTTTTCTCCGCGGGGATAGACCGCGGAGATCTCGATGCTCGGCGGAGAGACGCTTTCGTTTCCCGGCTAAAGGTTAAACTGTAGCTAGCTACGGTCTAACGATGCTGCACGAAACGGGAATCGAGACAACCTGTTGATCCTGGCTGCTTCCTTTCACTCCCGGCATCCACCGCGGCCCGCCGTGGAGAAAGAGACCCGGGGAATCGCGCGTTTGTCCGATCCTCTCCCAGACCACGTTCCGCGAGATTTCGTAATCGACCGATCGGGGACCTTCCCCGGGCCCTGATTTCATATCGATCGCGAACTTCGACGATTCGTCGCGCTTCTTTGCGGAGAATTCGTCGACTTTCTCTGTTCTTCTGTTTGTACGTTCGGTGGCTTAAATCTGAGCGCGGCACGTCGCACAAACGGGTCATTTATCAAATTGGGATCACAGCATGATTCATTTGCTCCCACTTCTCTGTTCGACGGCTGTTGCTTTCTATCTTCTTTTTTTCTAATACAAAGGGTTCGCCCCGTTGAAATATTGAAAGTCAATATATATATAAAAAAATTTTTATTTCATTGAACAAATCGGCAATTACTTAGTTACCAATATATTATTACTATATTATTATATATTATTACTATATTATTACTATATATATTACCAATATATTATTACTATATTATTATATATTATTACTATATTATTACTATATTATTACTATATTATTATTACTATATTACCAATATAACCTTGACATACTATACTATGACATAACCTTGACATAGCCAATATATATTGGTAATATAGTAATAATAATATAGTAATAATATAGTAATAATATAGTAATAATATATAATAATATAGTAATAATATATTGGTAACTAAGTAATTGCCGATTTGTTCAATGAAATAAAAATTTTTTGTTACTTGGAATGAAGCTTAATCTGTAATGTATTTTCCATCTTGTTCGATGACCTTTTGCCATCTCTCTGACAACTTGAAAATTCCACGCGCGTAGAAAGTCGGATCCTTTCCGGCCAAAAACTGAATTAAGTGAGATTTTACAGCGTAATCATCGTTAAAAGTTTTACCACGAAGGGAGTTGTCCAGGGATCGAAATAAGTGGTAATCCGATGGCGCGAGATCAGAGCTATATGGTGGGTGTAACATCAATTCCCAACCAATATCCATCAATTTTTGCCGAGTGGACAAAGACGCGCGCGGCCTAGCATTGTTCTGCTGGAAAATGACACCTTTACGATCGACCAATTCCGGTCGCTTTTCCTTGACCGCTGCATTCAATTTGTCCAGTTGCTAACATTCACGGATAATAAAAAATAACATAATAATAATAATAATTTTATAATATAACATTTACGGATATCATAAAAATGGGTGTGAGAGACATCTATAACTGAAATCGGCAATTACTTAGTCGCCAACCCAATAGAATGAAATGAGAAACGGTGCGTCGCTCGCTTTGTATCGCTTTTTCACGATTTGTATACTTTGTTTCTTTCGAACATTTATTTTATTCCGATGCATAGTTTTTTTAAAGAAACGAGATCGAAGTTGAAGTATCGATCGCAAATTCAAGAAGAAGGACTGAACCTTTTTAATCGTTTTCTCCCTTCGATTCCTTCGAGCTCTTGTCATACATTGTCGGCTCCGCGATGGCGACTTTTCTTTTCATTAATAATCTGTTAAGTACGAACGTCATTATTTCAAGTCGAAATAAAATTCTGTCCTCTTTTATTCAATGTTTCATCGTGCAAGCGAAAACGTACGCGCGCGTCGAATCGTCGTGCTTTAAAGTAACGACTTAAATTCGACTCTGTGGAGCATCTGAATTCTTGGATCCTTGAATCCAATTTGATTCAAGGATTTTTTCCTCGTGAATTTCGAAAGACCGCGCGCGGGCCCAGGCCTGGATTTATTCGTGATCTAACGGGGACGCAGGAACGGCGGAAACTCGTCTAACGGGTGCCCGGCCCGAAAGAAAGCGGTCCCGTTTCGGCGCGTTCCGCATTTCGTAGCCGACTTAACGAACAATTTTAGGAAGGGCCCTTCCACGGGAAAAAAAGCGAGAAAGAATCGGGGCCGGCCGGACCTCGCCGGGCCGATTCCGGAATCGCGGTAGGGGAACCGCCCGGGCACATTTCACTAGGAGGAGAAAGTGACCCGCCGAAAGTCGTCGTTTTCACGTCTGGCCCGGTCCACGGGCGCCGATTCTACTGTCGCGAAACGAGTCGCTCCTTCTCGCCGTTTTTTCAATCGTTCTTTGCCTGCGAGATCGCCGAAATTGGCCCGGAAAATACGGTAAATTCTCCTCAATTTTCCCTCGGCTTGCAGAGAAAAATGGACAATTTGGGGAGAGGAGACACGATTATTCGAGTATATTATATAATTATTATATTATTATGTTATTATATTATTATATTATTATATTATTATATTATTATATTATTATATTATTATATTATTATATTATTATATTATTATATTATTATATTATTATATTATTATATTATTATATTACTATATTATTATGTTATTATATTATTATATTATTATATTATTATATTATTTATTATAATAAAAAAATAATATTATATATATAATATTATTTTATTATATATTATATTAATTTATATTATAACACAATAATTATAATATAACTTAATATATAATAATTATAAAAAAAACTCGAATAGTCATATCCCCTCTTCCCAAATTGTCCAATTTTGCTTAAAAGCTGAAGGAAAATTGGGGAGAATTCGCCGTAATCTTGTTTGCGAAACTGAAAAACTGGCCGAGTAGAATTTGTCGTAGCAATTATCACAGAAATCAGAATACAGAATTTTGCAAGTTTTCTCGTGCAAACACTTTTCTACGCATCCGTGCACAACGCGCTTCGTTATCCTTTAATGCGAAAATAGGATAGAACTGTATTTGGTCTTTAGTGGATAATATTTCTATAACCGTTCCGAAATTGACTCCCTAAGAATCAACAGAGAACGGTCTTTCTTTTTTATTTTTATCCACCGTCGTTATCTATTCCAGTGACTATCTTAAACTTATACCGCGAGGTTAGTTTCACTTTTAAAGTACTTAACGAAATTAGTCTTTTATCTCCTATTTTTACCCCTCCGTCGTTATCTATTCTAGCAACTATCTGAAATTGATTCCATAAGGTCTAATATAAATTTTAAAGTAGTCAACGAAGTAATCTTCTCTCCACAACAATTATCCTTCATTTTCATACGTTTCCAGATATCTTGTACATGACATATCAAATGCTTCTAATGCCAGGCCATGGCGGCAACTTTGTTATTTCGTCTTCGGTGGACAACCGAAATCGATTACTTTTATGATTGTTTTCAAATTAGTAGACCAATTAATCTTTACCGCGGAACTTTTATCCCTCGCTTTTACTCTCTTCTAGAAACCTCGGACCTGATGCATCGCGATTTTCTAACAACAGAATACGGCTGCGATTTTATCTTATTTTATATTTATATTTTATTTATTATTATATATAATATTTATATTTAGCGGGTAATATTTTTATTTATTGACTCGATTCGTTAGAATCATGTTCAACTTTTAATTAATTCAAACCTGCTGGTCTTTCTCCCGCAATTTTCATCGTCCCTCGTTATCTTCGTTCCAACCCCGCGATTTAACACTTAACCAACCGAACGGGGAGATCTCCCCGTTTTAAATTCAGTCGATTGTTGACCGAGTGGGAAATTAGAATTACTAAATTATATTATTATAATTTCTAACAATTAAAAACGATTGCTTCATTTTATTAAGATTCGCAAGAGATACGAATGTTGAAGAAGTAATCGATGCCATATAAGTTTGCTTCGCGATTTTTATTTCATTCAATGAAATACTTTAATTTTATGAAATCCTTGAGGTTCTTGGCGCGGTCGTGAAAGTGTTAAAATAACCAATTCGCGGTCGCCGCAGTTGTTTTCATTGGGAAACAGAAAAACGTGTGCGGCACGGCGGCGATCAAAGAGACGTCACTGGGCTCCGCGGATTATTAAAACATATGGATTTGTCAGGCGTTCGAACTTGTCCGGTTTCTAGGTTCTTCGACGCTCTTGTTGGTCTTCGAGCTGAAACAGTCTCTCTCTCTCTCTCTCTCTCTCTCTCTCTCTCTCTCTCTCTCTCTCTCTCTCTCGGTCATTCTCAATTCGTCGCCGATTTCCTGCGCTCGACACCGAGGAGAACAATCACGGCCCGCGTTATAATCGGTGTCGCGCGACGCGGAGGAACCGCTACCAGACCGGCATTCCGCGAGAAAAGAAACGTCCGTATATTTTTCAAGAAATAATTGGGCTAAGCCCCCTCTCCCCCACCCCGCCGAACCAGCCGGTCCTCTTTTCTTAACAGGTTTCAAATCGGGTATGCGAAAATAAAAAGTGAAAGCAGTCGGTTTCTGGTGTCCACGCTGCTCTTCGAGATTACTTTCTTTAATGGATCCACCGGCCACATCGATCTTTCTGTCGATCGGGTGGACACGGTTTAACCCTTGCTTCCTCCTCGATCTTTGTACTTTCTTCGACGATCTTTCACGTTCGACGATCCTTCATGCTCATTATGATCATTTATATTCGACGATATTTCGTGTCGTCGAACGTGTCGCCTTCGTTCTCTAAAATAAAAATTTCACCGTTCGGCAATTCGGAAATTCAACATTTTTTTTTACACAAGACTCTATTTTACGCTCGAAAGGCGAACCTTTTCGACATAAACATAATCGATTACGCGTGGGATATTTTATTTACGAATTTCACGAACAGATTTCTCGCGAACGGAACCGCGGATTTTTCTGCGAAATGAGAACTGCCTTCGTTAATTGCAACATGCTGAAACTCTGTGTACATTTCTTCCTTTCTTCAGTCATGGTATAGTGTTAAAAACGATACATTTTTTAATTCCTTAAATGTATCAAGATTCGATTAAAAACAGACGACGCGAAATAATTTGTTCAACCATAGTTCAAGCCCGTGGATCTACGCGCACGCTCTGTAAATCGTTTCGCTCTGCGGGATCTTTAATTGTCAGGTGTCGGTGAGGCACACAGAGCGTTCCGCGATCTGTAACATAAATGTTTCGCCGCGCCGGCGAACATCTGCTCGTCAGCTGTGAAATTAGCCCGTTGGAATCGTCGACGTGTTGCGCTCTTCGCCGACGATGGGACAATCGGTCCTAGCTGCTCGTTTTATGTCCTCGGCTAGCTCTCTGCATATTCCAGGTGAAAATCGGTAAATTGCTTGTACGTGCGTGACCGGAAAGGATCGATCGATCGATCGATCGATCGATTAAAATGTTACCTGATGACTGGCTCGGTGTGTACAAGAACATGGCGAGAGAATGGATCTGTGCCGTTTGAAAGGTGAAAAAGAGAGCGAATTTCTCATAAATGTACGGCAATTTCTCCAAGAAATGTTCGGAGGTCGGAATTGAAACCGGCAGATATGAGAATACTAAGTTGGGATTCGACTAAGTTTCGCGGCTCGTTTTAGAAACTCGTAGAAACTCGGGACAATGGACGAAAAAAAAACAATTCGGAGGCGATTCGAAGACAATTCGGAGTCCACGTGACATGATTCGAAGGCAATTTGGAGTCCACGTGACACGATTCGGAGGCAATTCGGAGGCTACGTGACACGATTCGAAGGCAATTCTGAGACCATATGCCACGATTCGAAGGCAATTCGGAGGCGATTCGATAGCAATTAGGAGACCATAAGCCACTATTCGAAGCTAATTCGGAGGACACGTGACACTATTCGAAGGCAATTCGAAGATAAATCGGAGGCCAAATGCACAATTCGAAAGCAATTCGAAAGCAATTCGGAGGCCATGTGACACGATTCGAAGGCAATTCGGAGGCGATTCGATAGCAATTAGGAGACCACAAGCCACTATTCGAAGCTAATTCGGAGGACACGTGACACTATTCGAAGGCAATTCGAAGACAAATCGGAGGCCAAATGCACAATTCGAAGGCAATTCGAAAGCAATTCGGAAGCCATGTGACACGATTCGAAGGCAATTCGGAGGCGATTCGAAAGCAATTCGGAGGCCATATGCCACTATTCGAAGGCAATTCGGAGGACACGTGACACTATTAGAAGGCGATTCGAAGACAATTCGGAGTCCACGTGACACAATTCGAAGGCAATTCTGAGGCCACGTGATACGACTTAAAGGCAATTCTGAGGCCACATGCCACGATTCGAAGACAATTCGGAGGCGATTCGAAAGCAATTAGGAGGCCACATGCCACTATTCGAAGGCAATTCAGAGGTCCCGTGCCACGATTCGACGATCACGTACCTAGATTCTACCACGTGCACCCAATAGACTCCAAAGGGTTAACAATCATAAATCGAACAATTCGGAACGTGTCGAAACGATGAATTTCGCGAACCTAGCGTTGAACAGAAAATTTCGATCGGAAGAAAGAATGAATGTTGCTCTCGCTGAAATACCCTTTACCTCTAGGACGCGACGCGTCCAAAGAATCGCCTCGCGATAATCCGCGAACAATCGCGGAAAAGAGGATCCTCGCTGGCGCGTGGTAATTGGCCGCGATACCGTGGAAGTTGAGAGCGTTAAACGGCGCCGATTTCTCCGGATACGGGAACCGTCTCGTTAGCGATCTTGCGTCGAAGACGTAGGGCCGGCGATCGACGAATCGATCTTTTTGTTGGCAGTTTCCCTCCCCGCGTGCTCCGCGTAATGAGAGCCCGGGTAATCGCCGGGCTCGTTACACACGCTCGAGGTGAAGCTCGCCTCGGCGGCCGGATCGAGAGGCTTGTAATTATAATCAATCACGGCGAGCCGATTGAAATGGGAACGGTCCGCGGCTAAGGACGCCTTCCGATGAATAAATTCCTTATATAATCGTTCTAGCCCGCTTATCGCGGACGCGCGGCGACCCCCCCGCGCGCCACTCGCGATACCCGACGATTTTTCGTTCCCGATTATGCAATCGGGACCACCCGATACCGTGAAACGGTATAATTGCCGGCCGATCCGCCGACGAGAGCGAATCGTTAAAAGGGAACGCTGATTGTGAACCGGCGCGGCGACGCGTTCTTCTCGCCCGCGAGATTATGATTATTGCCGCGGATCGTGCCGATCGATCATCGAAGGCGGCAATGGGCGTTATGTAAACCGTAATTGGCTCCAGCTCGCGTCGAGTGGGCGGAAACCCTTCGGGAAACGACCGTGACGTTTTTGGGACTGAGAGACGAACCGCTGGGAACTTTTGCTGGGCTTGCGAAGTCTTCGGGGACCGTTTTTAATATTATTGGAGAGTGTAGAGGGTGGCTGGGGGTGCAGAGATTTTTTTTAGAAGGGTGAAGATTCTTCTGGTAACGTTTCTGATATTTTAGGAATCCGTCAGAGGAAGACGAGAACTTGAGGAATTTTAAAAACTTTGAAATACCAATTGTAATGTTTTCTCAGACCACACAGGAAAGAAATTGGTGTTTTTGGGGAATTTTTACTGTGCTCGAAGACCCCTCATGGACCATTTTTACTATATTTGAAGGACATAAAAAGAAACTGATGTCTTAGACAGTTTTCATCAAAGATGAAGCTCCTTCTGGTACCATTTCTGACATTTTAGGAACCTGTCAAAAGAAGACGAGAACTTGAGGAGTTAGGGAACCCTTGAGGTATCAATTGTGACGTTTTCTTGGACCACGAGAAAGGAACTGCGGTTCCTGGGGAATTATTACCGTACTCGAAGACCCCTCAGGGACCATTTTTACTAAATTTGGAGGCAATAAAGAGAAACTGAGGTCTTAGACAGTTTTCATTAAGGATGAAGATCCTTCTGGTACCATTTCTGACATTTTAGGAACCTGTCAAAAGAAGATGAGAACTTGAGGAGTTTGGTAACCTTCGAGGAATCAATTGTGACGAGAAAGGAACTGCGGTACCTGGGGAATTTTTACCGTGCTCGAAGACCCCTCAGGGACCATTTTTACTATATTTGGAAGCCATAAAGAGAAACCGAAGTCTTAGACAGTTTTCATCAAAGATGAAGATCCTTCTGGTACCATTTCCGACACTTTAAGGATCCGTCAGAGGAAGTTGAGAGTTTGAGACTTTGGAGAAACTTTCCCCATAAGATGAACAGTTGTCACAAGCGACCGTCGTCAACGGGCAGCGGTCGGAAGAACGCGCGGCGAAGGGGCCCGTGGAAATAATGAAAACGTGTTTCTATGAATTACCAAACGTCGCGGCGATGGCGAGAATAATATCGCCTCGGCTAATTGCGACACACGAGTGTCCGAGGCGTGATTGAATAAATGCCGTCTAGATTGATTTCGCGGGGGGGTTGAAGCCGGATCGAGGCGACGCGACGCGACGCCAGAAGCGTTCGCGTTCGCGTGATCCAACGTAGATCCCGCCGATATAATGCATTACAGGAATCTAACGACCGGTTTTCGCTGGAAACGCGTCTTCTCGGTCTGACAGCTGCGTGGACGCGGCTTCATTAACCCCCTCTGCACCCCCCTGCCACCCGCCCCGCCCGATCCCCACCCCCGACGTCTTGTTATTTAAACGGTTTTCCATCATTACGACCGTGGCGGCTCGTTAACGTCGACGTATAATTACGCCCGATGATAATAATAATGATAATGATAATAACAGTGCGCGCTGATAGCCGAGTGTATTCCCGTTTCGGCTCGCGCTCGATCGTTTCATCAGCTCGATTTAGAGGCCGAGCGATGAAGAAACGCGTCGAGCGTCGTTCGAGCGATTTTCCAATCATCGGCTCTACGATTCTGTCGCCGTGTCCGTGGAGAACGGTGGCAACTTGTCCACGCGACTGCCGATACGGTAATGCGAAATTTGGAATTTCCGGGAGAAATTAGTGGAAACCGCTGTCATCACCGGCCTAAGCATCTTCATGGAAAATGAGGACGATCTGCAATGATTGCAAGATGATGCTGGAACTACGTTGACGTTCTTCTTACCTTCTCCGAATCACTTGAGCGAGTCGATAGTAACGCAATCATGTTTTCAAGTGGGTTAACACAGTACATTTCGTTCTAAAAATTGTTTCGAATGTTGTCGATTTTTATTATAAATAAATGTTATTCCTTTCTCTCTGTTATACATATATATTATTCCTCTCTTCCGTTATTCAAGCGTTTAATACAGAATATAGTTCCCCGAGGCAAATATTTTCGCAACCATTAAAAATCCTCGCCCGCAAAGGGTTAACCCTTTCCACTCGAATGACGACTCCAAGGTGCCATTACAAATTGTCACGTCAGGTTTCAAAATAATTTTATTAATCAAATTTGTTCATATTTGAAGAACTGTTGCATCGGTCACAAAATTCAATTTCATACGTATAAAATCGACTAGGTTAAATAAAATGGAAATACGGAGGATCAGAAAAATTCAATCTTGCGTTAATTTCGCTTCGAGTGCAAAGGGTTAATCGTTTTTGCCATTTCGCATTCGATCCGCTAATTTTCCCCCAGAAACGCGTAAAATACCCAGTGAACGGAGTCATTCCTTCTAATTTTGTCAATTTTCACCATCAGTCGCAGAAACGAAAAGGTGTTTCCATTCTTTTAGCAATGCTAACCCTTTCCACTCTTGTTTTTATACCAATTTTATAGCAACGCGATGGGGTTCGATGACAGCGAGGGGGCCGGGAGGGGGCCGCGCGTGTCCCCCGGCGGCGGTCCTAATCCCGGTGTCTTGTTAATTTCTTAAGTATCCCGCAATTTTTCCGGAATCGGCCGAGTTTATACGGGATAGGAGCGAACCGGCCGGCTATCCTCTCGTTCCCCCTCGGCGAGATTATGGTCGCCGCGCGGAAATCTGAGACCGACCGTCGACCGCATGGGATTATCCTTCCATAACGTCAGCCGAGAGCTAGGCCATAACACGGCATTGCCACATCTTTGCCAGATAAAATGTAGGAGCAGCGATGTTGTCGGTGAAACGAGAATATCTGGGCGTCGTACCTTCGCCGAGAAACATGCTCTCCGCGGGCCGAGAATCATGCGATTCCCGATACACTTCCGTCCCGCGGTGCTGCGCCCGGTGCACAAATCGTTCGCCGTACAAGCGACCGTGTCCGATTGCCGATCGTTCGTTTAACCGACGATTTAACCCGTTCGCTATCGCGACGCTGCTCGGTTCGGCACAAATGCTCGTTCTATGAAGAAGTTATGGGACCACCGAATTCTTTTTAGAAGACGCGACAGGATTGGCGGAGACGTACCTGTTGACGCAAGCTTCGTGTATTTAGCGTTTGTTTCTTTCAATTAATTATTTTGTGTATTTTATTCTGCGATTGTTAGATAGAATCGTTGCAGCCATATGTACATGGGCGATTTTTATGAATTTTTCTGGAAGGAAGTAACGATGATACGTTAGTGAAATATTTTTTACTGCGAAAGGACATTTTCAGACTATAACAAGATATTTTTTTCGAAACTCCATTGCGACGGGAAATAATTAGCACAGTGTTTTAATGAATGACGTGACAGAGTGCTCCAAAAGTTTTGTTCAGTCGTCGTTAATATTTCTTTGCGTAAAGACGTCCGTTCTGTTATCTATACTATATTTATAATATATCACATTAAACGTCATTCATAAAACACTAAATTTACTAAACGTTATCGCTTTGTAACAGCGAGGATAAAAATTACGATGAAAGTTTTTCTCATGAACAAATGTAACATAAAAGTACAATCAGAAAATCAATAAATGAAAAGAACAGACGTCTTCATTTCATAAAATGTTAACCGACAACAATAATGTCAATGCAAAAGCATCGAAATCGAATAGTTGTAGCGATTGTTTTCCATCAAATTGTCGTTGTTCTTCGGTCGCGGATCGAAGAAGTTCTTTGCACTTTGAAAAATCGTTTTCCGAATTGAGCTCGCATATCGTAGAAAAAGATGCGACCTAACGAGAAACAATGATGCAGTTCTAGAATTTCGAAGAAGCGTCTAAAGGATGCATTATGGCGCGTTCGAATCCCGCGATTATGTTCGTCGCGATTAGATTGACGCGCACAGCCTCCTCGCGGTTTCCCGTTTCAGCGAGAGCAAAGTTTCCGCGGAATGGACGTCGAACGGGATTGGCTGGCTGGTGGTGGTCGTCGAACAAAAGGCTGCGTTAATATGTGCATTAATTCACCGTGCTCCATCGTCAATAATTTATAAGTCGCGGCGCTATTAATCGCGCTTCTGCGTCGCGAGAAACTGTGACGATCGCGCCGCGATGGCGTTTTCAATTATTTTTCGCGCGGCGAGCTTTCGTCGCGTTACTGCAAATCACTTTTCTCATTTTAACAATCACTGTGCGGTTATAATTAAAACCGCGGAGTTGATGCATTTCCGGTAAAAATGCCTGGAAACAAACTGCAAAGTGTAAACGCATTGGAAACATTGAATACCATTGCTATCTTCTGGTTTATTAAAATGATCGGAAGAACAAATACATTTTTATCTCATTTTCGTTTTATATAATTAGACGTTCTCAGTTTGCACGAAGATCCGCGGTCCAGTTATAATAATTTATCGACAATTTGACTTCCACGTCGACAGTTTTGAAAATTGTATAAATTGTATAAATTCGATCAAATTAGAATTCGAAAGTTAAATGTAACTTAAAGCTTAGTTTATCGATATTATTCAGTTTTGCGGATCCTGACAAAATTAGGAAAATTGTCAGATCTGTGAACGATTCGTGGACTTTTAATACCGATTCCTATAACTTTCGACAGCGGATAAGATTGCTGTTCAATGTAATAATGATCGATGCGATGCACTTTCGCAATGCAACCTGTAAGAATCCAGATTTGCATGAACGTTCGCCTGGCGTCGTCGAAGATCCACGAGCGCGACAGGTGATTTTTAATCGTGTATCATCGCGCGAGCCTTTGGACGTGCGAAAATGAAATGTTACCTGATTAGCAAGCCGATTAATCTTCATTTCCGTGGATATTTACCTTTACGGCTTATTACAACAAAGTTGCGCAGGATTCTTTTCAGTGCGACGATTTTTAGCTCTTAACTCGTCGGCGCGTCGATATTTATCGGATCGATCGCAGCCTGATCGCAGTCTCTCGGCGATTTGTAACAATAACATTCGCGAAACTCCAGTCGTTTTCATATTCTTAAAGTCTTAGACTTACACTCTGAGCTCTTCCACAGAGTCCAGTCATTTCTATCGTTTCACACCTGCAAAAATCACCAAAAGAATGAAATCTGTCCCTCGATCATCCGAACCCACATGCTTCGGACTACTCGAGGGACCCAATTTTCATCCACCCGGTATAATAATCATCCCTGAACAACAACTTGCATCGTGCAAACCCTCGACATCTCCCTAATGTCAAACCCAAAACAGAATCTCTTCGACATGTTGCAATGCTTTCCAAAGAAATTGCGAATTTCCCCGACACAGCGGGAGAAACCACGCGGATCGAACGGAGACGATTCCCATCCGGGATATCGCGATCGTTTTTTAGTCACTCGTCAATAAAATCAACCAATCAGTGAATCGGTTACAGGGAGGGCAAGGTATGTCGATCGCGAAAAAAAGAAATGATCTATGCGGCGGCCTGGCCAGAAATGTTTTCGAGGATCGATGTTACCTTGCCAAGTTTTGGTGGACAAAATGCGGTGCTTATGTACTATCTTAATGTACAGTGGCGCACAAAAGTGTTCGTACATCGTTTAAAAAGCGATACATTTTTTAAAACTGCATTAAGCGACCTGCATTTTTTTTTTTTTTTAGATGATTGAGGTACTAGTTTACCAAACGATGACCAAGATTCCTTTTTGTAAATTTTGCTATTACTTGGAATGACAAGAAAGAAATAAAAAGCTCTCGTTTTTTAACATTTTTATCTGAGCCTACAACGGAAATTTAAAAAATGCACTCTTACATCTCGGTAACTTAAATGCACACTGAAAATTTTATCGAAATCAGTGGACGTTGTTACAAAGTTGTAACAAATTAACGTCGCGGTTTTGTCACGATTTTGACCAAAAACTGAAAAAAATCTGCAGTTTTTAAAATCTTTCGACGCCTCGACTCTAATTAATTTCCATCAAATTTTCAGCACGCATACCGAGAATCTACGAGAGACATTTTTTTAAATTTCTGTTATAGGCTCGGATAAAATAAAATTTAAAAAACGAGAGTTTCTTATCTTTTCTTGTCATCCCAAGTACAGTAATGTCTCCCTTACTGACGCTCAGATTGTCCACAAAAATGGACAATTTGGGAAGAGGCGACACGATTGTTCGAGCCTTGCAGCTCGTTTTCATAGCTGTTGACAATTCGTAACTATAACAAATGAATCGCAAGAACCGAATAATCGTATCTTCTCTACCTAAATTGTCCATTATCGTAGACAATCTGAGCGTCAATTAGAGAGACATTACTGTAATAGCAAAATTAAAAAAAAAGGTATTTTAGTCATCGTCCAGTAGATTAGTCCTTGTATCGCCTAAAAAATTTGTCAAATCGTTTAGATGAGTTTCAAAAAAGTTATTACACTTTAGAAGGTGTACGAACACTTTTGTGGAACACTGTATGTGACATATTCTATGCTCGCTATCAAACTGAACGCTACGAGGTAGTCGTGCTCCGATAACAATCGTGTGATCGTGTGATCTGTGATACGCTACTTGCACTACGATCGCGCGCGCGCGCGCGTTCCTTCGATCCTCTAATCTTCTCTAAATGGGTGCACAAGCTTCTATCTACGCTCCTGCCCAGTCCTTTCTCCGGCGGGAAATTCAATTTCTAGCTGGAGACTCGCTCGAACGAGATGTTTCCATTGTCCGATAATCTTCGCTTCCAAAAACTTCTCAATCTTCGTCTACAGATCTTGGAGAACGTGCGGAGAAGATCGAGAGTCGGCGGAGATCACTGAACAAGAATACACCAAGTGCTTCCTGGGATTCGTTTATCGTTTGATACGAAGCAAGACTCTTTCGTCACGAAGTAATTTTCTGATCAATTAACCCTTTGCACTCGAAGCCGTTTCAACTGTAAATCTGAAATAATCTTTCTGGCTTACAGTATTTCCATTTTGTACGACGAAGTGCATTTTATGTGCACTAATTGTGATTCGTACGACAATTATACTTTCAATGATACTTGAAATCTGAGCTTCGATAATAGAAAAATGATCTTAGAACGCGATACAACAATTTGAATGGTGCCTCAGACTCGTTGCTCGAGTGCAAAGGGTTAAAATATTGGACTGAAACACGCTGGACGAAATAATCGAAAACGAAAAAAGGTTGCAGCGATCGAAAAGCTCGGCTCTCGAATAATCGACGCCGTCTTGGGAAATCCGGGCAACGTTAAAGTGTGTCCTCGGAAAAAAAGACAAAAAGGAGCTCGTAAGTTTAATTACTCGCGCAATATTCGTGTTATCTGTTCCGCGTTCGCTCGGAAGACAAGAAAAACGGCGAAAGAGTTTTGCTCGTCGAAGAGCCAAAAGTTTTTCTCGACTTTCGAATTGAATTTCCTCCGTTCTCCTCTAACTGTAGTGTGTCCGCGCGTGTTTGTATGTGTGTATGCGTGTGTATGTACGAAAGAATGTAAAGCGTGAACAGTGGAAGACCGAGGTGAAAGGGGGGGAGGAAAAAAACTCATGCAAATGAGAGACACGTCCCACTATTGTCCTCGTTCCGGAAGGTGCACGGGGAAAGTCCGATTAAACGATGATCCATGCGGTGATCCATGGATCTGTCGTTTCGACGGGAGGAGTGACACAGTGGCATGGGAGACAGTGGTGGGTGCAGAATCAAATAATAAGAGTAAACGATGAAACCAAAAAACAAGTTTTTCTTTTTTTTAAAAAAAAAAAGAAAAAAAGAGGAGACAGAATGAGCTGTCGCTTTGTCACTTACCCTTCAGAGAGGATGTTATCATGGGGTCACCTGAAAACGACACAAGTACAATATTGCAGTCAACGTCATGTAATGAAAATGAGACAGAGATAGAAAGAGAGAAAGAGACAGAGATAAAATAGATATAGGCGTAAATGAGAGAATCGCGAATGAAAATTATAAACACTACGTTTAGAGGCATCGAGAGCTAGACAAGATGAGAGATCAAAGAGGAGACAGAGATAGAAGTGTGTCTTTTCATTGATTCCTTTTCTTCTCCACGTTGACTGATTTCTATCGTTGCTGGCTGACGACTTTCGGTCGACTATTATTATTTGGTCCTCGGACTATTACTTAGACCTCGTGGTTTATTTGCGATTATTATTGTTATCACAATTGTCGAATATTGT
This sequence comes from Megalopta genalis, assembly GCF_051020955.1. Lineage (NCBI taxonomy): Eukaryota > Metazoa > Arthropoda > Insecta > Hymenoptera > Halictidae > Megalopta > Megalopta genalis. The sequence continues at coordinate 11,277,665 of NC_135023.1, read as the reverse complement.
GTACGCTATCGGTGGCCTTTTCAAAACTCATGACCACTGTGACTTCATGAACTTCTCAGTCCATTCTTCTGTACACAATTGTACAGGTTGATTCAATCGTAACAATTGCTTTGTGGAAACTTCGGAACGCTTCAAGTACATTGTTCTATTATCCGCGATTTATTAAAATGGTCGCCGCAGGAAATAAATTTTTGGTCCATCCGTGTCCCTTTTTATTTCTATCGAATTTTCGATTATATCGTTACAATCGTCGGACTGTGCACCTTTGTGAAAAATAAGAATGATCTGCATCGATTGCAACAGAATTCAATTGAAACAAAAATTTATTTCCTGTCCGGATAATTCTTGTAATAAATTGAACAAACTGAACATAGTGTAACGATTTCTTAAATTCTTATTCTAACGTTTCTTTCAATGTTTTCTCACTGTTTTGCATTTCGCCCATCCATTGTTGTTACGAATTCGTAAAATCTACGGTCTAACAACCGCTCGAAATAGCGTTGCGTTGCTTTAAAATTCTTGTTAATTTCGCTATATTGAAATCTGATCGTTTGCGCCTGTATTTCTTAATAGTTTCTGTTGAATTATTATGTACAGGTACCAAGAAAAATGTTCACAGACTTTCGCTCTATTTTTTTTATATTTCTGCGATCATCATAACGAAGAAAATCTGACAAGAAAAAGTAGAAAATCCATCGGCATTTATCTGGTACCAGAAAATTCGTACAAGATCTCCAATCATAATTTCAAATAGCTTGGATAAAAATACAATGGTACACGTACTAATCCTAGCAAAAAGTATTCGAGAATACCTTTTGAAAATAATATTTTTGAAACCGCGCTAAATTACTTGAAATTTTTCACAAAAAAAACGTGAGTTTCTTATTTTTATTTCGTCATTCCAGGTAATAGTAAAATTAAAAAAAAAATAAGATAGTTTAGTCATTCTATAGTAAACTAGTCCCTTTAACATATTTGAAAACAAAAATTCGAGCAATTTAATCCGGTTTTTAAAAAGCGTTGATTTATCGCGTTTTAAAAGGTGTTCGAAGACGTTACAATAAATTCTCCCTAATTGACGCTCAGATTGTACACAAAAATGGATAATTTGTGGAGAGGAGGCTCGTTTTTATAGTTACCAATTATCAACGACTATAAAAACGAGCCACAAGGCTCGAATAATCGCATCCCATCTTCCGAAATTGTCCATTTTTGTGCGCAATCTGAGTGTCAATTAGGGAGAGTGTATTGTATTCCGGTGCTCTGGGTGATTAAAAGAGGGTTAAATGAAGCGATCGGGGGCAGGAAAAAGCGTAAACGAGCTGGCCAGAGCCAGAAAGAAGAGCAGGATAGTCTCAGGGCCGTGTTACGGCGCGTGGGCCCGACATCGCGAAGTAGGGAGGAGGGTCTTTGGGCTGAGATCGCAGCCCGGGGTCAGGGATCAGGCATGCGCCGCAGAAAAGAACGGGAAAACGTTCCTCTGCCAACAGATAGGGTATCTCCTCGCATAATGCGCAAGTGGGAGGCTCGTACAGGCACGCTTAGGACCGAGAGAGCCGCGCGGTCGGTCCGGTCGCTCGAACTGTCTTCGAGAAGAAGAGCCTTCTTTGTTCACCCGTGGCTCCTTCCTACGGTCTGTCTTCCTCGTTCCACCTTGTTCGCGGACCTTTATTAGGCTTTGTTTCGCCAAGCCCTTACCACCGACGATGCCGATTCGTTGCACCAAGCCGCGATGCAATTTTATGCGGTCCTGCGCCTTCGTATCGCCACCTTCTTTTCACCTGGCATCCTGCTGACTTTCATGCTTTCGAAACTGGGTGCTCGGGTGTTCTTCGGGTTCGATGATCGAGGCTTCGAATATCTGAAGATTTTTGGCAGACGTTAGGCGATGACAGATTTTTCGGCGGCGAAGAAACAGGGTTGGGCTGATTTCATTAAATTGTTACCCGATCTCGCGATTTAATTAGATCGTATCTCAGTTGCATAGTAATTCAATTGTGTTGTATTGCAGTTACATAATAATTCAATTGGATTGTACTTCAATTATATAGTAATTCAATTGTGTTGTATTTCAATTACGTAGTAGTTTCATTAAGTTGTATTTCAATTATATAGTAGTTCGATTAAATTGTATTTCAATTGCATAGTAGTTCGATTAAATTGTATTTCAATTGCATAGAGTAGTTCGATTAAATTGTATTTCAATTGCATAATAGTTCGATTAAATTGTATTTCAATTACACAGTAGTTCGATTAAATTGTATTTCAATTGCATAATAGTTCGATTAAATTGTATTTCAATTACACAGTAGTTCGATTAAATTGTATTTCAATTGCACAGTAGTTCGATTAAATAGTATTTCAATTACATAGAGTAGTTCAATTAAATTGTATTTCAATTGCATAGTAGTTCGATTAAATTGTATTTCAATTGCATAGTAGTTCGATTAAATTATATTTCAATTACATAAAGTAGTTCAATTAAATTGTATTTCAATTACATAGAATAGTTCAATTAAATTGTATTTCAATTGCATAGAATAGTTCAATTAAATTGTATTTCAAATTACATACTAATTCAACTACGTTTACAATTCAATTACATGATTCAAACCTTTCAATTCATTCAACTATACATTATTTTAATCACGAGTGTAATTCAAATATACACTGCTCGAAAAAGATTATAGCATAGAAAAATTACGAATAAAAATTGGCCAACTTCGACCGACGATAACTCCGCGAAAAATCATCGTAGGATGATGATTCTTTTTTTAAATCGAAGCTCGAAATCGCAGTTTTAACACACTTTCTCTCGATTTTACGTTCAGCGCAACCTAACCTCTGTATCCATTTCAATGCTAAGCCACGTTTGCCATATTGAGAATTATCAAGTTCGACGAAATGCGCTGACTTCGTCAAAAGTTTTTGACCGCCGTTTGCAGTCGGATGAAGTTCGATCTTCTCCCCTAAATTTAAAAAAGAGCTCCAAAGTTACTCCAAAATTGTCCAAAATATTTAAACCTTGAAACTTGCCGACGATATCTTAAGTTGTGCCGCGAAGATCCGAATCTGTGAATTCTGCAGAAAAGTGCTCGTCCGATGACAGCAATTCTAAGGTAAAAAAGAAAAGGAAAGAAAAAACAGTTTCCAAGGACCATTATACCTGTTCAAACGAGCAAAACGAAAATGCCGGTCACAATTACCGTGCGGGACGCATAAACAAAGCGAAACCGGCCGTCGGACCGTCGATTCGAGAAGCGAACGGATGAATAATGCGTTTAATCGGTTGATTAGAGGGAATGATATTGGCAGAAGCTGGTATCCCCAAGCAGAAGTGTAAATCCATTCGCTGTCAGGATGCAATTATACCGGTGCATCGGAACGCTAACTAGCCGAGGTTTCGAGTTAATCGTGAATATGAATTATCGCGTGTTTTCCCTCTTTATAGCAGGGTTCCGATGCGTGGCCGCCGCCGCTCGTTTCAACGTTTAGAGACAGTACTATCATTTACTCGCGATTGAACACGCTCAATGTAATTGAACATTGTGTATCCTTAATGGTGGCCAGTATTTTCCGCCACCTTTCAACCCTGGTGCGTGGAAAGCCTCGAGTTATCCCCGCTGAAAAAGTGCTTTGGCTCGGAGCTACCGGCTTCTTAGGTTCTGGAATTTCAGCGCTACTCGATCTTTCGGCATCGAACTTGTAATTTCGAAGCGATCTTTCAACCCGCCGAGCGTAGCAATTACAAGGGCAATTCGAGTTCCACGTTCTTGAATCCACAGTGCCACAGAATTTCTACGATCTTTCGAGCTCGCGAATCTCCGAAGCTTTCGAGCTCAAAGATTCCGCGGTCTCTTAGGACTTGAAACTCTTGAAACTCCGTGTGGAATTTTTTAAAAACTACTTCAGCGGTCACGGCAATTTTACTCGTCGCTTGGACCACCGAGAAGCGTAATCCAATAATTTCTTTCGGGATTACTTATTCCGAAAGAAAAGGATTATGATGCGTTTTGATATAGCGAGGCTATCGAGGAGCTTATTAACAGGCTTTAAGTATAGAAAGCGTTAAGTTTCATACGTATCCAATGATCCTGGATCAAGGATCACGCGCGCACGGTACCTCCGACGAGACAGTGGCCCCTGAATCTGCATCGGTGCGTGCATCTGCTTGCACATGCAAGCCATGCCGGCGCGTGTGGGCCGAGCTGATCTTCCGGTGGATTTCGCTGGATGACTCACCGCGACTCGTTCCTTGAATCGTTCGTTATTCTTCGAACTGGCCAGAGGTGCACGAAATGTAGGATTCTTTGGGAAGGACCGACCAGCGATCGAGTAGAGAACGTTTGATCGAAGAGCAACCGTCGGCTGGAATCTTAAAATCTTTTCTCTGGCAGCAGAAATATTTCCGAGGAGTTCGGAGAATCGGAAACTTTTAAGAGGAATTCAACGAGTCTGAGAATTTCAGGAGGAATTCAAAGAATCAGAAATTTTCAGGAGTTCAGAGCATCAGAGATTTTCAGGAGGAATTCAATGAATCAGAAAATTTCAGGAGCAATTCAATGAATCAGAGAATTTCAGGAGCAATTCAATAAATCAGAGAATTTCAGGAGCAATTCAATAAATCAGAGATTTTCAGGAGGAATTTCAAGAATCAGAAGTTTTTAGCGAAGTTCAAAGCATCAGAGATTTTCAGAAGCAAGTTAAAGTATCAGAGATTTTCAGGAACAATTCAATAAATCAGAGATTTTCAAAAGGAATTCAAAGAATCAGAGATTTTCAGGAGGAATTCAATGAATCAGAAAATTTCAGGAGCAATTCAATGAATCAGAGAATTTCAGGAGCAATTCAATGAATCAGAGAATTTCAGGAGGAATTTCAAGAATCAGAAGTTTTTAGCGAAGTTCAAAGCATCAGAGATTTTCAGAAGCAAGTTAAAGTATCAGAGATTTTCAGGAACAATTCAATAAATCAGAGATTTTCAAAAGGAATTCAAAGAATCAGAGATTTTCAGGGGGAATTCAACGAATTAGAAATTTCCAGGAGAAATTCAAAGACTCAGAAAATTCCAGGAACAACTCAATGAATCAGAAAATTTCAGCAAGGATTCAAAGAATCAAAGATTATCAGGAGGAGTTCAAAGAATCAGAAATCTTATGATGAAAGTCCGAAAGTCTGATGATCGCCGGGAAGTATCAAAAATCTTGCGACGGAAATTTAACCCGGAGTGTCGCAAGATCGCGCGCGACGAACTCGACAATTAAAATCTCTGAAAAATTCGGGAACATTCTGCGGGCAGCGAGAAGCTTTCGGAAGCCATCGAGATAACACGTGTCTCTGAAATCGCGATCTGGATCGACGGGAAGCAAAACGTCGGCGTCGCGTCGCGCGGAAAAAGGCGGCGGCCGATACGCGCGGTTCCGCGGGAAAACTTTGGGCAAAAACGGCGATCGCCGGTGACCCGATATTATAACGCAAAGCTGGCATAAATTCTGAATAATGTGCGGTTCGCCTAGATGACTCAGCGGTACGTGTTTATATTAAACACCCGGAGGCGGGTAAAATGGGTAAGCGTGCGCGAGAGGCGGAGGCACAGGCTCCGCGAAGAGAGAGAGAGAGAAAGAGACGGGTAGGAGGAAATCGATTATTCGTCGACCATGCGGCCGTATCCTGCGATCGTCCGCTTAGAAATCAACACTGACCACTGAGTTTAGAATCCTGAAACGCTGCATTATCCTCGGCAACGAGACGGAACGCCTTCGGCGTCCTTGGGGCTGACGGTAACGACGCTCCCGCGTCGCAGGATCCTCGATCGATTACGCCATGGCGTCGTCGCATTCTTCGCGTTCGAGGAATCGCCGGTCGATCTACGCTCGGATCCTGTCGCCGATTAATATCGCCGCAACTAATGGATCCCCGGGACTTATGTCAACGATCCGCCGTAATTCGCCGGCAAATTTCAACGGGGCACCGATCGCGCAACGCTCGTGCACTCGCGTGTCCTGCGTACTCGCTCGACTTCCGGCCTCCGGGGAATTTTCCATTTTCTCTCTCCCTCTCTCTCTCTCTCTCTCTCTCTCTCTCTCTCTCTCTCTCTCTCTCTCTCTCTCTCTCTCCCTCTTGTCTTTTTTCACTGACATAGTCAAGGCTCCCGCGACGCTTCCGTCGAACGTCCTTCGTGCTCCTGGGCATTGTTTCAGCGGAACGATTCGGCCGCGATTGTTCTAACAGCGCTTTATGCTATTTAGATCGTGAAATCGAGACTCGCCGCTTCCGATCAGCCGCCTTTCCTTTCGTACGCGTCTCGAACTTTTCGGAATGTAACGGAATCGTCGGCCGAACTGTGGACCCTCCTCAATTTTCCTAAATCGTTTTTTAAACATCCGGAGCGGGAACAAATTCGATTTCATTCGTTCGGTAATGTTTGTTAGCACGTTTTTCTACCCTACGTTTTTATGTATTTTTATTTTCTTTTATTTTTTAATTTGTTCAACGAACAGTAATGATAATAATTATTATGTACGTTCATGGTCGAATGTGTTCACAGTTCGAAGATGTCGAACGATTTTTTCTCGCGACGATATTAAATGAACCTGCACGGAAATGTGTTCACGATGAACTTTTCGAGGAAAGAGTTTGATTCGAAGATTTCTGAAAGTAAAATCTGTTCGTTGCAATTATTGCAAGGATTATTATGTTTCTAACGAGAAGCTAGACATAAATGTTTTTTGATAAAATGCTCTAATTGCTTTCTGAAATAATAATAATTCTATTGCTTTAAATAATAATAAATAATAATAATAATTCTAAATTGCTTTATTTCTAAATAACGATTCGAAATAGAATGTATTCAAATAGTTACGTCTTATCTTCATCTCAAATCAAATTTGCCCAAATCTGATCGTATAATGCAGATAACACTGTTTTTTCTTTTTAATTTAATTTATTTAATGTCGCATCTGTTCAATAGCAATCAGCGACCACTTGTGGGATAACATTTGCAGGATTCCATCTAATGTAACATATGCAATACTTTTGCATTACATTTTTACAATTTTTTCTTAATCTAGGCTTCTTAAGTTACTACATAATTTCGCTAAACAATCTGATTTCTTCTAAGCATGACACAACTTTTGCTATTTCTTTGTAATTGTCCAAACATTCTTTGATGGTATTAGGCATTTTTACCTATTTTCCGATATTAACATTCTATTAGGACGTGCTTAACAGTAAGCTCGAACACCGTTATCCTTCGTGAACAAACTATGAAAACTTATAAAACTAAACGATTTCATTCGGTACGATCGGACTGCCGAAAATAAAAAAAATAATTTCCTAAGAGAAGAATGAAGTAAGCGATGTTTTCGCCGATTCGGCCGAACTGCATCGCGGGAAGCGCATAAAAATACGCAATACCGGCGATCAGTATTCGAAATTCCGGCGTCCGTATAGCAATCAAATCCGCAGCGAGACGGCCGCGTTCCCGTAAATATCGCCGAATTATTCAGCACTGTTAAGGAGAAACGCTCGTCGCGGATTTCGTCGCGCGACGAAGCGGAGTCTCGCGAGCGTCGACGATGCTCGTATTTGAATAAAAGAAGAAACTGTGGAACGCTCGGACGCCGTCGGCGGACGGGCCGGCGACGTTCCGTGGAAACGACGAACGATTAGATACGGTTTTCATGTACCGTCACTACGGATGATGGACGTCGCTGTTTATTCCGGTCTCGGGATTACCCGCGTAGCATTTCCATGGGAGACAAATAACGGCACGCACGCTGCGTATTCGTAACAACGGGACGGTCGTCGTCGGTCGATTGTCCGAGAGAGGCTGTTCGTTGCCGGCAGACGAATCTTCGGATTCGAGCTCCTTCGATTTTAGAAGAGAAATTCTCGCGGGCTTCGCCTCCTCCTCCTGCTCTGGCTTTAGTCAAATTTTTCTGCTAACCGTAAAAGAAGCTCCGGTACTCGCGCGAAACGGAGTCTTATCCGCGGCCAAGAGAATTTCCTATCGCCGAGAAAGAACGATTGCAATCGCTGGTGGATGTAAGCACGGAGCAGAATTTCGCGTTCATCGTGTAACGAGCTCGTGAATAATATCTCGTTGCGAAAGAGAAATGATTGAGAACGTCGGCAATCGAATTCGAGTACCGGGCAGAATTCTTTTCTGTTTATTGCAACAGTGGCGTATTTCGAGCAGCATCGAATCCGCGAGGAACGTTCGTCGCGGAACGTTGATTTTCGAGAATGTCGGAAACAGCGTGAAGCAAAATTTCGTGTTTCCTGCAATTTTATTCTGAGGAACGAATCCAAGAGGAGGAAGAATTGTACGTTTTTAAGAAGATCGAAGCTTTTCGTGAAACGAGGAAACGTTAGGAAATGTGAACGAATGAAAATGCGAAAACTGATTTGATTTTACTAATTACCATGGTAAATGAATTGATCGCTCGAGTCTGTAATAAACGCGGAAAAAATGAATGATCGAACCGTAGTAAAGAATGAAGATTTTTTTTATGGGGAGAACTAGTGGAAAATTATTGAAAATCGAGACAAAACGGAGTTCCTTCTCTGTCTTCCACGAGAAAGGGAGGAATGATAGTAGTATCTATGAACGAAGCATGATTTGCGTAAGAATGTTAATAACGAGTTTACTACACGCATTAAGTATGTAGCACGCGTGGTAAAAAAGCGGTGTGCAATAATTAGATCGCGGATTTTATGCATTTATGATGAAATTCAGCTCGCGCGACTTCGTACGATGGGGACGTTAAATTAATTTAATAATGTCAATATCATATTTCCAGTCGATTAAAATTATCGAAGGAATAACTTTCTTGACGTCTGGTTACGAGAGAAAAATAGATTCTTATGAATCAAATCAATTCCTATAAGTTAAATATATAATCAATTCTTATATATTAAATTAATTTTTATATATTAAATCAATTCTTATAAATTAAATCAATTCTTGTAAATTAAATCAAGTCTTACATATTAAATCAATTCTTTTATATTAAATCAATTCTTACATATTAAATCAATTCTTTCATATTAAATCAATTCTTATAAATTATATCAATTCTTATAAATAAGATCAATTCTTGTAAATTAAATGAATTCTAATAAATTAAATAAATTCTTACATACTAAATCAATTCTTATAAATCATATCAATTAATACATGAGATCAATTCTTGTAAATTAAATCAATTCTCGTAAATTAAATCAATTCCTATAAATCAAGTCAATTTCTATAAATCAAGTAAATTCCTATAAATTACGACAATTTCTATAAATCAAGTAAATTCCTATAAATTACGTCAATTTCTATAAATCAAGTAAATTCCTATAAATTACGTCAATGCTACCAAATTCTCACAGATGATATCAATTCTCCTAAGTTCTCAGAAATTACATCAACTCTCGCAACTAAAATATTCACAAATGAAATACATGGAGATCAGAGAAATGGATCGAATCGAAGAGGCGATTGGTCGGATTAAGGAAATAATCGACGATCCGGACCGAATATCATCAAAGCTGATCTTCGTTTCCGAAGTTTTCTGGACCGCCGCAGGCCGCGGTTCCGGATAAATCGTTTCATTCTAATCGACGCCGGCCAAGATCGCAATTTCCGTTCCCGTTCGAATTGCGGCGGAACAAAAAAGCAGATTAGAAAGCAGCGACGGAGAGACGGGAGACGGCGGGGAACGAACGGTTTGCTACATTTTTCACCGGCACGATCCATCGCGTTCTACCCTGTCCTTGGCTTCCGGACAGCTATTATTCTGCTCGCAACCCTGGAGGATTCTACGCGAAATTACATAAGCTCGGTTGGCCGATCGTCACGCGACGTCAATCACCAAATGGCTCGATCCTTCTCGAGGAATTAATAACGTCGAACGGTTTAGCCGGGGTTTTCCTTTTTTTTCGTGGTCGTTCGTCTTTCGCGTGGACGGTATATGCGCCTTGTATATCCTGATTAAAAGAATCGTCCCCGAGCCATAAGGGCCACGTTGTGTGCACACGTCCCGGCGACCGGCTATACCCCCGAGGATCGCGTTCCTTCCACGTAAATCCTCTTCGTACACGGCCGATCTTTTTAATGCCGGGCCGACCGGCCGCGGTATGGAGATCGAGAGATCCGCCGATTAACGTAATCGGTAGCCTAAACGCCATCGAGCCGGGCGAATATTAAATTAGCCTCGTACTCGATGCGATCCGCGGCTGTTCTATCGCGGGACCTTTCGCGAAAAGACCGCGCGATCTCGTTGAATTCTTGTTAAATTGCGACTAGTGCGGATTTTTTATGCGTTCATGACGAAAATAAGCGAGTCGAATTTGAAATTGTGGGAAGATCGAATGTATTTAAGGATGTTTTACTTGTTAAAATCGCCTATTGAAGAAGGAAATAACATTTCTATGCGACCTTTGTCTCTTAAAATTGATACAGATCATTTTTATTCCGCATAAAAATCCGCAATCTAGTAATTAGAATTACAGTGAATTATCAAAAAAAGATTGATAAACTCAGACAATTTTTTTATCTTAAAAAGAATGAATATTTTGATCGCCATTTTTATGGTCGACGATTAATGGTGGAAGTTGAAAAAAAATTACCGCAGTCGATTACTGAAAAATTGGTACACTCAGTACAGTTTTGGTACTTAGAAAGCAATGGTTAAAATTGAACAAGATTATTAAAATTGCTTACGAAATAGTTGGCAAGCGTGAAAAATTGTTGGTATCTTAAAAAGAACGAGTATTTTGGCCGTGATTTTTGTAGGCAATAATTAACGATCGCTTGTTAAATGTCTGATATCGAGAAAGGACCGGCGTTTTTAACAGTGATTTTTCAAGGACGACGATTAACAGTTGAAAATCGAGCAGAGATTTTCGAATCCGTGCAAAAACAAATAAATATATATAATCGTCGCGATGCTCTCGACGGCAAATTAAAGGGCTGGCTATCGTCTCGATCGGTCAGAGGCGCCTAACTACACGATAATCATTATGATCAGACGCAATCGTTGCAGGAAAATGACGATCGTTCCAACGATCTGCTACCTTGTAATGGCAGCGTCGCGGGCTGCAATCTCCGCTCGCTCGGTAAATAGTGGTTTAAGAGGATAAAATAACGCTTGTCCTGCCTAATATAAAATGCTATGGAATTATGCAAAAATCGTTGAAAAAATTCAAACAGCATGACAATGCAGCAGACAATTTCCGACACTTTAATGAAAATGGATGAGAAAAATGATCTTCGACGTTCAGAACTTCATCATCAGCTGGCCTGCGGATCTTCGTGCAAAATGAAAACTGTTTAATTATATCGTAAGAAGCAGAGATCGGATGAAAATGAGTTCGAACGACTCGTTCGTTTTATCCTTAAATTCAATTCGGTTCGTTCGTCGCTGAAAATTGTAGAATTTACGAAAGCAAGTATGAATTCTTCTGTTATTGTCGCAAATACTGTAAATTCTCCCTAATTCGTGCTCAAATTGTGTAAAAAAAATGGACAATTTGGGAAAAGGAGGCTCGCAAGGCTCGAATAATCGCATCAATTCCACCCAAATCGTCCACTTTTGTGCGCAAACCGAGCGCGAATTAGGAAAAATTTCCTGCAATTCGCTTGGATTGTATCAATCATCTATTGGCGAGCCGTCAAAATTTCGAAGATCCATCAATAAAAAGATAATTTCCCCGGCGTTGTATCGTCGCGTGGGTGCGGGGAACCGACGCATTGTGCGTCGCGTCGTCGCGACGGGTGCGACGACGAGGAACGACGAGGACGAAGCCGGGGAGACGCGCGCGATTCCTCTGAAAAGACGTTTGCGTAACCGTGCGCGACACAATCTACAGGACCGCTTACATATCACGGGCAAAACAAAAATGTCGAGGAAAAGGACGATCGACCGAGAGGCAAATCCACCCTGTCTGGAAGACGGTCGTCGGCACGGGGGCTGGGGAGCGAGGGGTGGGCGAACGGCGGAAGCGTCGACGGTGCCCGTCGCTGGAAAACGGACGCTGAATTATTCATGGGGGAATCTGTTGCTCTCTTATTCGACCGGTTCCGTTGCCGTTTGTACTTCGAATTTATTCGTAGACCCCGTGAAAATTGCCGCGCGTCCCGACGCTACACGCAACCCTAAATTAACGCCGCTGCGTTACCGCCGACCGGTCATCCTTTCTTTAAACAAAATTTGTCGACGCTCGGACGGACGGACCTTTCTAATCGAAATATAACCGTGTACGCTCAAGATTATTTATTGTTTATATATTCTTTTCTTTTTTACGTATTTGTTAAGGTATTCTAACTGTGAACAAATCTAATCGAGACGAACAGAAGAAAACCGAAATGCAGAAAGCAAATAGAAATTTGTTTCCACTTTAATCGATATTAGATTAGGTTTATTATTCGCTTGGATTTAAACACTAATTTTCACGCCAGTCGATCACTCGATTACGATCTCCTAATTTAATTAAGTACGCGAAGTATTCCCGCGGGATGTAAGAAAAAAGGCGATCGATGCGTCGCGCAACTTGACATTGCACATTCGATTTACTAAAACACGGTGAAAGTATCAGTGGCTTCAATAAGCGGAATCGAATGCATCGGCGTCCGAAAACGCTTTCGATCTTTGCACTGGTTCGATTATCGTCGACGATTATCGCCGCGATCGGAACATCTACCTGCAGCCATGGGTAAGTCAGTGTACCTGGTCGGTCGTAAGGAGCGGCCCTCCTCGGCGCGTTCTGTCCCCTAGCAGGATGGAACTGCTGTTGCTGGTGCAAAGGCGGTGTCTGGGAGGGTTGCAGCTGCAGATGGTACTGCTGCGAGGTCGGATAGTGACCGGAAGTGTTGGCGGTGGACGCCGCGAGCGATTGTTGCTGGTACTGGCCAGCCTGGTACTGGTTCAGATGGCTCGGATGGTGGAAATGGGGATGGGGGTGTGGATGAGCGTGGGACGGGGGATGGGGGTGTTGATGAGGATGAGTGTAAGGGCCGCACCAAGTGTAGTATTGCTGCCAGGACGCGGCGGCGTCCACGCTTGCCATCCCATCGCCGCCTTCTTCGCTCCCCATTCGGAAGCTGCGTTAAACCTCTTCAGGGTCCCCGGTCTCTCGGTTTATCCGCGCACTGTTCGAACGTTCACTGATGCCAGCTAGCTACCCCCTCAGGGGTCCTCGCCGATCGCACACATAAATTGGTCCGCGCGGTTCGCAGCTCCCGGGAACACACTTGTTGATTTTCAGTTGGGGGGGAGGGAGGGCGACGGGTTATACAGAGTCTCGCCTGGAAATCTGTCCGGAAAAAACTCGATTAACTTCCGACGACGAACCGCCGCGGACGTTTAACACTGCGATTCGATAGGCGCTACAGATCGGCGGGGTCCCGAAGTCCTTGCGAAGACGACGATCTGCGGGTCAATTTCGGATTGTAGGCGACGGATTTTAGTTCGAAACGGCCTCGGAAACGAATGGTTCTTCTTCTTTCGTCTCTGAGAAACACTTTGTAACCGGGCCGAGGGTTAGTTGCGAGATGGATTAGTCGAAGAGTTGCATTATTTTCGAGCGATTCGGACCGTTTCGAGGAGAAATGCGTTCTTGTCGCATTCTTCTGCTCGATTCGGAATTAATTGTATAAGAGGTGCGGTTTATGTGTCAGTTTGGTAAATTCGGAGAACGCGGTGCAATGAAGTTGAATTCGAATTGACGAAGTCCATTTTGATGGGTCGAATACGTGGCAGCTTATTGAATTCGAAAAAAATGGTGCAACGAAATTGAATTCGAATTGACGAAGTCCATTTTAATTCATCAAATACGTAATAGCTTACTGAATTCGAAGAAAGTAGTTCAACGAAGTTGAATTCGAATTGACGAAGCCCATTTTAATGGATCGAATACATGGCAGCTTATTGAATTCGAAGAAAATAGGTCAATGAAATCGAATTCGAATTGACGAAGTCCATTTTAATTCATCAAATACGTAATAGCTTACTGAATTCGAAGAAAGTAGTTCAACGAAGTTGAATTCGAATTGACGAATCCCATTTTAAT